>NC_053444.1:61339064-61459036 GCF_007990345.1 Gossypium hirsutum
TTCTCGTTGACTAATAGCCAATATCTCTTAAAGCTTCAAAGTATGGTTTCATTAAACTATAGGTGATCTTGGTTTCGATGGTTAGAGTATCGTGTCCTAACGTGCTGGATGTGATATTCCTTCGGAACAAGAGAATCTTATGTTTCAATTCATGGTATCAGATTTTCTTTTAAGGATCGCATTTTTAAAAGCTTCCAAATTTTCAATTTTCGACACTAAGACACTAATTAATCAACTAGGTACAATTTTGGGCGTTCGGGGTGCTAATCCTTCCTTGTGCGTAACCGGCTCCCGAACTCATCTTTCTGAATTTCGTAGACCAAAATCGTTGTTTTAATAAAATTAAATCATTTATTAAAAACAACCACTTTTGAGGTGACCGATCACACCTCGTCAAAAAAGGATTGGTGGCGACTCCCGTTTTCATTTTTTTTTAAATCCAAGTCGACCCCGTTTTCATCAAAAAATGGTGTCAACAATTATGTTTATGCGATATTTTTAGAAAATAATGCAATTTCGAAAACTTCCTACCAGTTTCGCTATACACCAAATAGAGTTCCCAGAACTCGTCCAACAAATAGCAACAATAATGTGGAATTACACCAAATTGTCAGAATCTTCCTTTTCAACATTATCCAACTTATAATTGTCCTAGCATGCATATATAGAAATAGAATGATAGCATGTAAGACATGTGACATACACTAATAGAAGACAGAAGGCATGAGAGTCTATGCTTTATAGAATAGAAGTATCAAACCTTATAGAAATGCTTCAATTTTACCATGAAGTCACATGCATAGTTACATAATAGATCTAGAGATATACAATAATCATATTCTGACATACATGCTCACATCCTAACATAATAAATGGTAACGTACGGATCCTACAGATAAGCTAATTACAAATCACGAATCAAATCGAGTCAAAATAAAAAATTTTAGAAAATGGGCTCACATGGCCCAATTGACCAACTCGTGTGGCCACACGATCTGGCACACTACTTGTCACACGATCGTGAGGTGTCGCACTACTTGTCACACGATCGTGAGCATCGACAACCAAATTTCAACTTTCTGCTGTTCACTATTTTTTGAATTTTCCGATACACACCTAACTGTTTTTCAATGACAACACACCGCAACAATTCCAGAACCTAAAATCAATGATTAAATGGCCCAATTTAGCCACAAAACACTTAATCAAAACACTAACCGATTACAATCGCTAAGGTTAAACTTTAATAAATAAAAATCAGCTTTCGACAATGATCACTTACCCAACAGAGACGTAGGCCTTCAAATCACCTAATTCGTTGAAAGGATGCCATGTGATTCGCAAACCTCTCCTAACAGTACATCAAAACCATCAATTCACACAAATCTTACCAACCCATACTTACAACCCTTCCACAAAAACGAAACAACATGCTCTAGGTGTAAATAGAAATTACCACTAAGAAACACCGAAAGAACAGACATACTTTAGATAATACGCCAAACAACACTAATAGGCAACAATAGGATGAACATGAAGTAAAAGAACGGGAATACTATCAAGAAATCGCAAAGAATGAAAATTCAAAAAGAAAAAAAATGATGAAAAGTTGATCACAAAATAACAAAAAACCGAATGTAAAAGAGGGAGAAGTGGGACGACAACTTTGGAGAATTCTGGGGAATTTTCAAAAAAAAAAAACAAATTATTATTAGCAGATGATAACCACCCACACTCCCACTAAAACTAGACCTTATCCAAATCAGATATACCCTTAGAATTCAATTTCTAATCAACCTCATCAGGTGAGCGGCACACAGGAAATTCAACAAATATATTTCTTATTGCACACGCAAATATTCAAACACAGGACCAAATGGTAAGCTAACACTTTACCATTGAACTAGCAGACTTATTTTATTATTAATTGCGTGAAAATATTACTCAAGCCAGAAGATCTAAGATAGGAGATTAGACAAAATTAGCAAAATACAATACACATGATTTGAACTTAGAATCTCTTTCACACCACTCACAACACTTAACAAGTAGCCCAGATCAATTCAATTGTCATAATTCCCACAATTTTAACTTAAGAACATGACGTGCACACTTTTGGTCTTACTAACACAATTTCTTTTAACTCAATTTTTGGGATGTGACAATAGTAATGATAAAATTACACTTTGCCTCACCTAAACAATAAAAAATTGATTTAAGCCTTTAAAAATTAAAAATATATAGACTATTAAAATAATAAAATTATATATTTACTATAATAAAAATATACAATTTAATTTTGATTCTCATAGAAAATATTTTTTGGCTCCGCCATTGGTTCCATATGCTCAGACATGATGGCTAATGGTCGAAGAAAAAGATGAAGGGTAGATCTTAGAGTTATTGTTCCGAGAAAAAGAAGAGAAACATGATCGTGGTATCTAACGAGAGAAAAAAATGACTCTATTTTTTCTCACTTAGAGAAAGACACAGGATTTTGGAAGACACTTTCAACTTTAGTGTCTTTCTTATTTTTATTGCATAATCAAATTTGTAAGTTTTGCTTTATTTTTATATATAATAAATTTTTGAACGACTTATTTTATATAATGCTAAAAATTCTATCACACACGTATATGTGTGAAAATCACATATTTAGAACACATGTATGCGTTTAAAAATAATATACAATAAATAATAAAATTTAATATTTGAAAACAATGTGGGTGAAGCAATGTGTAATACCATTGAAATGTATAAATATATTAAAATGAAGTTTTAATTGAAGTGATAAGAAAATATTTATAAATGCAGGTGATATAGGATTAAATCTCAATACTTACAACTTTTTTATTTTTTTAATAATAATAAAAACAAAATTACTTTCGTAATAATATAACTTATCTAAATATGTAAGGTTATTTTAATAATTTGAGTGTTTTCAGCCTTTTTCTATCTTAAGGAATTAGCCCAAAAATCCCCAATTTTTAGGGTTCTTGCCGATTCATCCATACTCTTTTTGGGAGAAATTAGATTGCCGAAATTTGGGGAAAACTATCTGGGTGTTCAATTGGGCAGAATCGCAATCTCTTCTAGGGTTTTAAGATTCCTTATTAACACTTATTTCTATTCTCTATTTGATTCTTTACTGTTTTGGGGATTTTATTTCAGATCTGAAAATTCAAAGGTGTCAAGTTGATTTGTGACACCAACTTAATCACATGCTTTTTTTAAGAAAAAAGACCCACAAGGGCAAAAAATCAATAAGAAATCAAAGTGTCATTCAACACAAGGTGGTGAATGACATCCGGATAGTCCTAACCAAAATATAAACCCATGTTTTAATCAAGGGTTGATCGGGCTAATCTATGCGCAACCCTATTAGTTGACCTATGAACATACTGAAAAATAACAGAATCAAAACTAGCACACAACCTATGGGCCTCAACAATAAAATAAGCTTACAATGACAAATCCAACAAACAACAATCAAACACAATAATGATGTAGGGAAAGTCATGTTCCCTAACTAGACAAAATGCTCCCAAAGTAGCAATGGCCTCAGCCAAAAGCACATCAAAAGATCCCTCAAGTTGGAACATGTAGCATCAACGTTAAGCTTGAGCTGCTCGATAATAAGTGCTTCCCATTTCACCACCTTTGGTCTCTTAGGCAAAAAGGGTGCTCGAATCAAATTATAAATTCTTTTTAAGTCTTTCTAAAGTGTCCAAGCATGAAAAAGAGCATCTTGTGGAGCCATAGCCTTCCTTGATGGAGCTCCAACATTCCAAATCTATTAAAGGACCACCAAAAGGCTTGTGAAAGCCTCTTTGTCAAACTTCCACATCGCGAACTTCATCCAATCAATGGCACTAAGTAAGTTATCATTAATGCCACACAATTTTAGTACTTTATTGGAGAAGGACAATCCTAAATGGCATGCAAAATATCTTCTCTTAGATTACCACAACTTCCATATTAAGGGTCATTGTGTAACGTAAAAAGGGCAAATTTAACAACAGTAGGGATAATCTCATTACCAATTATCCACCCAAACATTTTGATCTTGGGTAAGGTTCTTAGTTTTTCCACAACTCTTCCCAAAAGCTGTGATAAGAGCCATATCCCAACGAGTTAGGAAGCATCCAATTGTAACAAAATCTAGTGGAGTAAACTCATAAGAAGCATGAGCCCACACCATTACATCCTCAACTCCATTGTATCAATGGTCATGTATAATTTTGATATTTATCTTTATTTATTTAGATTAAATGTTATCATAAGACAAAATGTTAGTTAAGACTTAATGTATAAAGTCAATTCAGCCTTAACTTAGTCGACACTGTTATTATTGCAACAATCAGAAAGACGTAAGTTTAAACATGCTTAAACGTATTATTCTTCCTATTTAAGTGTGGGAGAAAAGTTATAAGAAGTACGCAATGTATAAAAAAAACTCAAATGTGTAAAAAGTGTAAATAAGGTATACATGTTCACAAACTACTCAAATTTAGATGAAAAAAATTTTAAATTTGGTTCAATAATTTTTTTAATCTATTTTTTTTTCAAATTTTTATTTCATAAAAAAATTTATTGCATCAAATGGGGCTAACATCACAAAAAACAAAAGAGCAATAAAGTCACAAATCCAATAACATAATATGAGAAAGCAATCGAGGACCTTAGTCCTTTAGATGACAAAAGTTGTATAACACTCTTGGGCCTAGTTTTGGAATACTTCTCAAAAATGCTTTTGGAAAAAAAAAAATTTGGGGAAAAACTAAAATTTTTAACTTTTAAAAAAAGTGCTCTTAGGTTAATTTTTTACTTGGGAGAAGTATTTTTTCTCTAAAAAATTATCTTGTTTAGGAATATTTTTATTCCAAAAATGCTTTTTGTCCCAAAAACATTTTTGAGAAGCATTTCTAAACTGGCCCTTAACCATCAAGATAAACAGATTCTTGTACAAATGAGTCTCTATGCAAATCCTTGCCATTGTAGCAGTGGTCACAACTCTAACATGAATCAACAAATGCAATAAAACGTCTAGCCAAATTTGAGTTACTATGAACTTGAGAAATGAAGCCATAAAGGATCAAAGAACATGAATTGCTATGAACTTAAAAAAGCCATTAGTGATAACCACATGATATCAAATTGCGACCAAACCCTTAGAAAAATTATTATTCCAAGAGAAATTGTCACAACATGCTGGAAAAATGATCGATGGCTAGCATAAAGCACATGGCCAAGGTCAGTGATTTTCAGTGGTATCGAAAACAGTGGTTCGAGACCACCAAATTCGATGAGTAAGCTCATAAATTTTATTATTTAGTATTTACGAGTCAAATGTGATTTTAGAAATATTTTTGAATTAGTAATTTGTGTTTTATAAGGATTTATTAGGTTAAGTGGCTTAGAAAACGAGATATTGAGACCTCGATTTTATAAACCGAGTCGTAAATATTTTTATAAATATTTATGGAGTGGCATTAAGGTAGCATTAAAGTTTTGTTAGAAAATTTTAACGTTTTGATAGTTAATTAATTAAAAAGAACTAAATTAAAAAAGGTGCAAAACTTGCTAATTAAAGAAGTAGTGATTAAATAGCCTAAATGGTAAATATGGGAGGACTAAAAGGGCAATTAGACACACATGGGAAGGCTGAGCCGGCATAAGCAGAAAAAAACAATGAAATTTGGTGATTTAAGGGTAAAATTGAAAATAAAATAAAATAAAATAGCCAAAATGATATTTTAAGACTTTCTAGATCATTTCTTCTCCAATTTTCTATCCAAAACACCATTGTAGAGCTCTTAAATCTTCTTTTCATATTTTAGCTTCATGTAAGTTTAATTCTTGCCTTTTTCTTGTAATTATTGTATTTTTAATACCTTTACAATTAGGTCCAACTAGTTATTTCATTAGTTTTTTTTTATTTTAGTAGAAATTTTGAAAGCTACCATTGATGAATACTGGATTTTTTTTTACAAAATAACATGGATTTAGAGCTTTAATTTTGTTGTATGGTGATTTTATTAAGTGATTTTGTTAGATATTGATTTTTAGGACTAAATTGTGAAGAATTAAAGAATTAGGGTTGGTATTAAATTTATATGCATCAAGGGCTGTAAGATAGCCTAGAATATTTAGATAAATTATCAATTAAGAAAAATTAGTTCATTTGATAGACTAATCAGTAAAGGGACTAAATTACAAAAGTTGTAAAATTGGGGTAATTGTGTAATTTCAAAAATTAAGGGATATTAATTGTTAAGTGAATTGGAACTGAAATATGTACTAATTAATGAGTAATTTTATATTTTAGATCAAGAGCTCGTAGATACTCGTGAAAAAGGGAAATTAGCAGAATAGTCTCTAAACTTCTACAAATCTTACAATTTCACTCAGGTAAGTTCGTATGGTTAAAATTTAATATTTCTATTAAATTGATGAATGGTATTATGTATTTAGTATATTTTTGAAAATGGAATTATTGTTAAGTTATAAAATTGGAGTGAATATCAGAGTTAAATGGAACACGAGACTTGAGTACAATCGTCGTGTGACGCAAGACAGCAAAGGAAGAATTGACGAAAAATTACCCAAGTAAGCTGAGGTTCAGCATTTGTTGCAAACTTATTGTTTACTTTTCGTTTAGCTCTCACGAGCTTTTGTTTAACGCATATGAGTTTCTGTTCAGCTCTTACGAGCTTCTGTTTAACCCTTATGGGTTTCCGTTTAGCTCTTATGAGCTTCCGTTCAACCCTTATGGGTTTCTGTTTAGCACTTATGTGCTTCTGTTCAGCCTTCAGGCTTCTGAAAACGATGTACTCTTATTCGTAAGTCGTTCTTCGATTTGGTAAGATTGGGTAAGTGACCCATGGAATTGAAATTGAAAGATTTATTATTTATTATTGGTATTGTACTGAAATAAGTGTATTCATCGATTAAAGTTGTGATTGGTAGAGAATTTACATTGAATGAATTTATTTAATTGATTGTTATAGTAGGTTCGGTAAGATTTATGCTTAACCTATAGAACTTACTAAGCTTCATGAAGCTTACTTGTATTGTTTAATGCTTTTGTAAATTATCGTAAGGTCGAGAGATCGAATCAGCACAACAAGTCACATTATCCAGCTCATTCTGGTAGTTTTTGTAACGTATACTATGGTTTATATGGCATGTATAGAGTTGGTGTGTATTTGATCAAAGTTAGCTTATATAAATGTTATGAACAATATTTTGTTCACATAAACAACTTAGGTATATACATTTTGGTTGGGAGATGAAGTAAAATTTGATGTGGATGTGAATGAAATATTTGTTATAGGTATTTAATTAGTAGTAAACTTTAGTAAAACTTGTTAAATGGACTAGATGGATAAGTTTGAGTATTTAGGGTATATGAGGTGATATATTGTATATATTGCATGTTTTTGGCTCGTTTTGAATACTTTGATATAGTATGTTAATGTGCTAAAATATTGTGCTTAGGTTGACAACTACATGAGTGAGAAATGTGGCCTTAAATTGGTCTATTTTCGTCCACACGGGCAGAGACACGGACGTGTGTCTCAGTCGTGTGTGATACATGGCCTAGCACATGGGCGTGTGGTTCGACCGTGTGTCCCCTGCATCTTTAAAATTTAGAAATAGAATGCCCAAGCTTTTGCACACGACCTAGCACACGGGCGTGTGGCTTGGTCGTGTGACACCTACACCTTAATTTCATATCACACGGCCTAGCACACGAGCGTGTGACTTGGCAGTGTGACCCAAGTCAGAGAGTTACACGGGCATGGACACGAGCTGAGACACGGCCGTGTGCCTCACATCGAATGCCCACATGGCCTAAGACACAGGAGTGTCTCTTAACCGTGTGAGCCACACGGCTTGGCCACACAAGCGCATGTCCCTTGCACCTAAAGAAAATTTTGAAATTTTGGAAAAAATTCTCTAAGTTTTCGATTTAGTCCCAATTTACTTCTAATGCGTATTTTGGGCCTCGATGGCTCATACAATGGGCAATATGAGTAATTTATGAGATTGGTTTCTGATATGTATATTAAATGTTATGAAATGTTCATCTATGATTTGAAAAGTCTAGTAACGCTCCATAACCCTGTTCCGGTGACAGATTAGGGTTAGGAGTGTTATAATCAGAAGAGGGTGACCATCTAAATGGACATATAGTCGAACGCAACAAAAACCTTTAGTGTACTTTGTTGGGTGAAAAAATGAAGGGAAATGAGGGAGTGAAAAAATAGAAAAAAAAATATAAAATTTAAGTGTGCTTGGTAAAAAAAAAGTGAGGAAAAAAATAGAAGAAATGATCATTTTCCATCCTAAGGCATAAAAACTAATCCTTCTAAATTGAAAAAATGGCAATAGAGAAAATAAAAAAGCTGCAAGTTAGTTTAAAATTATACATTTTTCAAATATTTTATATTTTTTCCTTTCATTTTTGAACTCTACCAAACAATGAATGGAAAGAAAATTACTTTTTCTTTCTATTTTATCTTTCCTACCAAACACACCTATTTTCTTTCAGTTTTTCATCTTGACAATTTTCTTTCCACTCTACCAAGCAAAGCCAAACTTGCACCACCATTCACCTCTAATGACCAATCAAAGATCTAAACGGTCAAAAATCCCGAGTAGTCAAGTGGGACAATCAACCTAAATCCCTTGACGATTTGATGATTGATGATCGAAAGATGACTTATTCCTAACATTGAGGAGACCTAAGGGCATTAGGGCAATAACCCTAAGGGCTAGAGACAACACTAAGAGACAACAACGACAATGGGCCGAAACAAAATCCAACACACAATGTATCCAGGCCTAACCAAGGAAATACTTTATGTGGGAACAACTTCTAGTCCCCAAAGAAGGTAACCCAAAATGGTAGGGTTTTTTTTTTTTTTTGCAAATGCTCGACTTTTCTTTAAATCCGAGTAACTTAATATCCATGTCAAATAACTTACAAGCCTAATCCATTTTTATTTTATTATTAATATCTATTTATTATATTTAATTAATATTGAAAAATATATCTAACTTAAGAAAAAAAATTGAATTTGAAGACGAGCATAAAAATCAAGCTTGTTTACTTGTAGTTCAAGGTAGTGGACAACTAATAATCAAATTTGAAGTTGAACATGAAAACCAAATTCTTCTCATGAATGTCCAGGTTTGAGACAGTACAAAAGTAAAATTAGACACTGAATAAGAGGACAATTCATGAGAAGAATCTGTTTGTGAAGATTTTCAACAAAAACTGCAGTGACAGGCAAATTAAACACAAGGATAGCAGCAATGGTGGGATCGCAGTATTCACAGATGTAAATGCAGCAAAAGATAAAGCTTTTGCTGATACAGGTAGTGCACATTAGCTCATTTGTAAATTCATTGACCAGTGTCAATGAACTATAAAGCCAGGTCCAAGACACCATCATAGCATCATTGGTCTCATCACCCTATCCCAAAGAGATTTTGATAAGGTTCAGATATTTGGTTCAAAGAGAGTGGGTTCAGATTTTAATCTATCGGTGTTCGTCCTACTCCCAGTTGATACACTGACTGTTTTGAAAACATGTCAGCATATTTGATCCAGGAACCTTTACGGCTTCACTTCCAAGACTACCACTTATGCACCCAAACTCCGTTTCATCATCATCACTATCAATACTTTTAGGAGTCACACGGTTCTGATAACTTCTACGCCGGATAAGAAATACATTGAAGTAATAGCTTCCCACGTCTTGCCTAGTCTTACCGGGAAAAAACTTGGACGCACTAGGCCAGAATGTATTTAATGATGGTGGTTCGAACTGAACCATGTATTTGAATCTCTTTTCTTCTTCAGCTGTCCACCGAAGTGTGACTTCCTCCCCCATCCCATCGAATTTCCAACGATAGAACACTGAGCCCAGTTCAAGCTTTAATTTCATCCTTTTCTCAGCAATATGAAGTCTAATACATTCAACAGAGCCTGGAATCTGACAGCTACATGAATTTGGTCTTCCCTTACCAATTTGATCTGTTACAGCCAATGAATTATGTTCTTCACATTTCACGGGCCATTCCAATGTGCCTAGCCATTTGGAATCAGTATCAGAAACTATTCCACTCCATTCAGGGACTTCAGCTTGAAAGCGAGGACCTACAAACACTTGTCTTCTGAAAGAATCATCCACAGATGACTCTGCAGCCATACTTGTATCCAACGATGATAAGTCCATAGCTACAACAGGTTGCTCCTCAGGACCACATTCAGACTTTGTACTGTTGAGACACATCAAGTTGTTCTCTAAGGTTGAAGCAGAAATGCAACAAGAGCATGATCTTAACCTCTCCATAAACTGGTAATGGAGAGATGTATCATCGAACATGGATGGATGCATCTTACGGTTCTTCTGCAAGTTAAACAACAATACACATCTAAATTCGACAAACTAACCTAATTTCACACGCAAACTAGTATAGAAGTGAGTAAAATTCACATAACAAACTTGTTTATTGATAACTTTGAATTTTTATATATTGTGAATCATTAACTTTGTATGTAGATTTTGGTCAACAGCAACTATTACTAATAAATAGTTCTATACCATCCAAGATTTGATGATGCTCTAGCAAAGTCTCAGGATGAAATCTTAAAACAACTAGCAAAACCAAAATTTATGTAGGATAAAGAGTTAACCTGCGACAGAGACGGTTCAACAACTGAACGATCATCCCTTTTCTGCCTTAAAGCTTCGCGTGCTCTAATGGCTTGTATCCAAAATTCATTGCCAACGTGATCTTTCCACTTGGAAGGCTCCAATATCGCCCCTGCTGAAGGATCATCCAGACATTTAGCAACCTGGATTACCCAATTCAACATTCCTGATAAAGATTCTCTCTTTCTTTTACGAGTAGTAAATTCTTTCTGAGGAAAAGGTGGACCGAAATCATTTCTACATACTCTTTCTTTTTCCTCGTAATCACCAAACATTTGCAATCTACATTTCAACCGGTTAGCAGCATCAATACCAATGAACTGGTCATGTTTTACATATTCCAATAGAGCCACTCTATTTACCACCACTTTTGGACGAACCCCATTAGTAAACAAACCCCTAAACTCCTCTTCATGCTCTAATGACAAGAAGCCAAAATTCCCAACATCCGAACCTTCTCTATTTCTCTTCTTCAACCATTTTTCAAGCTCATGCAAATACTTGGCATAAATCAATTTAACCGAAGCTGAAACCTCAAGATCCAACCCTAATTCTTTCACCACAAAAGCCCATAGTCCCTTTTTCGACACAAACTCATATCCACCAATCTCCCTAACTACAAGGAAAAGCTTGAGTAAATCTGGTGATTGCATATCATTCCCCAGCATTGGTGGCATAGGCCTGATAAAACCCTTACCAGTAACTTCTTTTAAATAACCAGAAAGAACCAGATCAAACAAGCATCTCAATCTATCTTTATGATCACAAAACTCTTCAACACTATCCTTCGTTACATGACTTACACAATCTAAACCAGACCCATTTGTTAAACTTGACCATCCTGCCATGGAAGTTAGAATTTCTTTTCCTTTCCCTTTCTAAAACAAAAAGGGTTTTTTCTTTATACTCTTTTTAAATGGCTGATGAAAGATGAATCCAAGCAAAAACAAAGAAATAACAAAAGAAGATGAAATCTGTAAGTGGGCATAAATAAGATCCTTTTGCCCCTTTGTCTACGAAGTTATATTACCTCGTGGGTTTTTGTATTTGTTGACTATCTTTGCTTTTTAGAAGCCGCCCAATACAATTTACAGGATCCCAGAGAAAGTAGAGATGCAATGTATCATTAAGACAAAAATGATTGAAGAACAGGGATTTTTAAGGTTCGGATTATCAAATTTCGGTATACTTAGGGTTAAGTAAAAGAAATTAGGTCAATTTTAAATATCTTCTACCTTTCTAAGTTTATAATATATTATATATTATCTAATGAGTAAGCTACAATCAATATCACTAAATTACTATTAAGTTTACGTTTTGGTTAGTTAATTTTAAAAAATTATAAAATAATTATTTAATTATTGAAAGTTTACATTTAAGTCATTAAACTATTCGAAAATTTTCATTTAAACCACCGGGATATTAAGTTTTTTTAGAAAAAAGTTTGGCTTACAAGCTCCAAGCGACGATTTAACAATTGGTACGGTGGATCAGTATCTATCAACGAGTAGAAAAATATACCTTAGATCCATTTCGATCTGACGACTAATGTCGAAGATCAAAGAAGAAAATGGTTTGGATTTTGGTTCACAGATTCATAACATTTAAACTATTTTAAGAAAAAATGAACAGTAGAAGAAAAGGAGGAGAGCTTTTGATTGTTGCAAGCAATATGAATAAAGAAAGCCAACCAAGAGCTATTTTAACATCCTATTGTCTTAAATAAAAACTTTCAAATAGTTCAGTGATTATTTTGTAACTTTTTTAGGTTGAGCGAAAAAACCGTAAACTTACTAATAGTTTAGTGACTTTGGATGTAGTTTATCCTTATGTAATTTATAACACATAAAAATTAAATGGGTAAACTATAGTAGAGGTGACTCAATTATGTTTTTTTTGTCACCTAACTATGAAAAGTTACAAAATAGTCATTCACCTATTTTTTTGTATTTTTTTTGTCACCAATTGGCTAACGTAAAAATGGAAACACCCAAAAATCTAAGTTAATTCGATGACCAAAAAAGAAAAAAATTTATAGTTGGGTAACTGCTAATGTAGTTTGCCCAGATTAAATTTATAACTTCACAAAAACATAAATCTATAGTAGTATATAATGCTATAATGTAAACATATTAAAAAAATTAAATTGCCTATATATATACTTTTAATAAATGGAAAATATATAAAATTATTAACTATTAAATTAAAATATAATATTTTTCAAAAATTTTAAAAAAATAATATGAGTGAATTTAAAAATAAATTTAAGTTAACCATTTACAAATATAAGCGAGTTTGGGTATACAATTTTAATTTATAAATATAGATATATATATTTTTATAGAAGAAAAGAAAGCATCATAATGCCTTATTTCAATTTGGTCTTACAATGTCATCTCCTAGTTTATCTTTTAGAAGTAATTTCTTAACATGAAATGAAGAAAATTCTATCTTTGTAACACCTCTAACCCATATCCATCGCCGGAACAGGGTTACGGAGCATTATTGAAATTTACAAATCAAATATAGTCAATTCATAACATTTAACATTCATATCAGAAATCAATCATAATTAATCATATTGTCCATTATATGAGCCCTCGAGACCCAAAATACGCATTAGAAATAAGTCGGGACTAAACCGAGTGCTCAAAATTTTTTTCAAAAAACATCAAAATTTTTCTAATGTGCAGGGGACACACGCCCATGTGTCTCACACGGTCAAGAAACATACCTGTGTCTCAGGCCGTGTGAACATTCGAAATAAGGACACACAGCCGTGTCTCAGCCCGTGTCCAAAAATATGAGTTCTCTGACTTAGGTCACATGGCCAAGCCACACGCCCGTGTGCTAGGCCGTGTATCACATACTGCTAAGACACAGGCCCGTGTCTCTTCCCGTGTGGACGAAAATAGGTCATTTTCCAAGCCACATTTTTCACCCATTTTGATTTCAACCTAAACACATCAATTTGCATACTCATAATCCATAACAAGACTTTCAATCCAAGCCAAAATCAAGTTTAATACATAACATATCATCACATATGTTCAATAATCCAAACTTGACAAAATAACCGTACACACATATATGCATATTTTACTAATTATACTATCTCAAACCACTCATCAATATGCCTATGTGATTTCCATCATTCATCCATTTCAAACACACATCAAACATGTTAATGCCTTATATATATACATATCAAAATGTACCAATCACAAACCATACCAATGACTAATTTCAACCAAACACATACATGCCATTATAACCAAAATTTAGTTTGTAATATATATACCGAAATGAGCTGATGGATAGTGTGAGATATCTCCGCCAAGCTTCCAACCCAACGAGCTTTCGATTTATTATAAAACAGGGAAAATAAAATAGAGTAAGCATTTAATGCTTAGTAAGTTCGTATAACATGGAATTTAACTTACCAATTAATCACAATTAAGGTAAGCATACAAATCATATTCAAACCGAATTGACCAAAAGCCCTAACACTTATTCTCATCAACTATGTTAGACATGTATTTCATATAAATATCAAGAAACATGTATGAGCACAACAATAATCAAATTTTCGTACACATATACTTTCCACATCAAGTGTCCATATAACATGTATAAATCATATCCATGTATTTTAAGTATTTACTCATAATAATTCATTTCGAATTTATATTGTCTCATGTCAGAACTTTGTCCGTTGAATCATTTACAATTTCGATGGATACACGGGTAGTACACACAAAGTGTACAATTCTATAATTCGTCAATTCATATATAGGTATGCCCATTCGAGCATGTAATTGGGAAGCTCTTCCGAGCCATACATCGGGAAGCTTATGTGAGCCATGTAATGGGAAGCTCATAAGAGCCATATACGGGAAGCTCAAGAGAGCCATTAATCGGGAAGCTCATGAGAGCCATATAATGGGATGCTCATAAGAGCTGTGGTGTGTCTGCAACACATGCAGGATCACAACCAATCGGGAACCCTTAATGACCATGTCATTTGTATCCACCAAATTTATTAGGTTCAAACGGGACTTTGTACTTGTCATATATTTTTCGTATATGTGATCAATGTTCATACATGGCAGTCATACATTTCACAATCATAACATTCAATTCAAAAATATAAATATACAATTTAGTTACATGAACTTACCTCGACAAATGTCCATAGACTTATAAGCTACTAGTCTAATACTTTTTCTTTTCCTCGTTCTAACTCCGCATTTGGTCTATCCGGATCTATAAGAATGAATTTAACTCAATTTAATACAATTCATACTCAATTCAACTCAATACATACCTTTGGAAAAATTTCTATTTGCCCCTATACTTTTAATTAATTACGATTTTATCCCTAGGCTCGGAAAATGAAATTCATACAATTTAATCATTATTCCAAGCCTAGCCAATTTTTATGTATCACAATAGCATCCCATGTATTTTATAAAATTTAGAATTTTTCCATAAATTTTCTATCTTTTCAATTTAGTCCCTAAATCACAATTTCATCAAAAAAATCCTTAACAAAATACTTTTAAATACCTATCAACGTCTCAAATTCATCATTTAATAACTAAAGTCATATAAACTCATCAATTGCAACTTCCAAAATTTAAAATAAAATCAAAAACTAAGGTAAGATTTAGTTGGACCTAATTGTAACAATCTAAAAAATATAAAAAGTTCAAGAAACGGGTAAGAATTGAACTCACATGAAGCAAAAATAGAATAACCAGCTTAATCTCTCTTCTATGTCTGCTTTTGAACCAAAATTGATGATGATAATGTCTAGAAACCTTTAATTTCAATTTGTTTTATTTTTAATTTCAACTTATTTACAATTTTGCCGTTAATTTGGTTTTATTTTATTATTTTCCCATGTTATGCCTCCTCATCCATCTACTTTAAGCATATTTATGCCTTAAGTCCTCCCTTATTTATTAGTTAAGCTATTTAGTCATTTAATTATCATAATTAGCAAGTTTTGTACCTTTTCAATTTAGTCCCTTTTAACAAATTAGACATGTAATCGGTAAAATTTCTTAACGAGATTTTCATACGAGATTCCTATCATACCATAGACCATAAAATAATATTAAAATAAATTTTCTTTTGACCTCAAATTTGTGGTCCCGAAACCACTATTCCGATTTCACTGTAAACAGGCTGTTACAACCTTAACTAAACTCTCTGCATTTGAGGAACAATTCCTTGCTAACTAGTCTGCAACCATCTTCCCTTCTCTACGCACAAATTGGAATTTGACATTAGCAAATTGTCATTGCATCATCTTTATTTTCCTAATTATAGTCATTGTAGTCATACTCCTTAACCCATCCTTAATCATCTCCATTGTCGTCATACAATCTATTTCAAGAATAACCTTAGCATACCCTCTGCTCTATGCCATTTCTAGGCCATGAAGGATCGACCACAACTCTACATTCACCGCTAACCCCCTTCCGATGAACCTTTGAAATCCTTCAATCCAATTCCCAGCAGAGTCTCTCAAAACACCCCCAACAGCCGACCAACTCCCATTTGTATTTGCCACTCCATCTGTATTAATCTTGATCTATCCACTGTTGGACGAGCGATATTTAGTGAAACTGCCTCTGCAATTTCTAGCAACATTCATGTTCTTATTTGTATCACATAGACTAATAATGAAACATTCAGTAGCTTTTACAATATCTTCCACTCTGCTCCTCACATGTTGAAATACAAAATTATTCATATTTTTCCACAACATCCAGCACATTACCCAAACATAGTTGATGTTTCAATCCTTTCAACTCTCATTCTATACTCATCTCTAAGGTTAACAGACATCCACTCATTCATCTCCTTCCCAAAGAAACTGGGAACATCATCCACAGAGAGTATCTTCTTCCACACTTTAGCAGCAGCTCGGCAATTTCGTAAAGTATGTAAGTCAGTTTCTTGCACATCCCCACAGACTAAACAACTTGCATCATCAGTCATCAGTCATCCGTCTCCGTACCCTCTCACAGTTTGTGAGAATTTTAGGAGGCAAGAAATGTTTAATTCTAGGAGGCAGGAAATTCCCCATATTTCCTTCCACCCATTAAGATCATGCAGAGAATCATTCTTGACAATACTATTATGCGCAGACTTAACAGTGAACTTACCGTTGTCAGTGGCCTACCAGAGATATACTTCTTCCCCAAAGGCGTCATTAGGTGGGTGACAAGCAGCTATGTATTCCTTAACCTTTGTACAGAACATGTTATTCAACTTCGACCATTTCCAACAACCATTAGCATCAACAAAGTAGCTACCTTCATATGTATCGAAACCTCTATATTAGGAAGCAAATGATCAAATAGTGGCCCCAACCTAGGAACCCAAACATCCTTTATAAAGCTGACAGATTTGCCATTTCCTAGACTCCAATATAGTCTCTAGTGAAATTGTTCCCATACTTTTGCCAGCAAACATTATACATAAGAACATGCATTTCTACTAATCGAGTGGGGACAAGCTTCCACCATTTTGTACTTGCTACGCAACACTCTTACCCACAACTCATTCAGCTTTGTCACAATCTGGTACACAAGCTTCATCAAATATGAGATATTATTAGGCACTAATTTCCTTAAACCAAGACCTCCTTTCATTGGATCTTGACAACAACAGCCCCATTTAATCAAAGACACTTTTTTTCCACTATTCGTCGAACCCCAAATAAATTGGTGAACTAGCTGTTCAATCTTCTCACACATAGCGAACTGTATAAAATACTCTAGTATAGCTAGCAATACCAATCTCGCCAACATCACTCTTCCTGCAAATGACAATAATTTACCATCAAAGCCATTCAATTTTTTCTGTACTCTATCAACAAAGAATTGAAAAGTTCTTTTAGTAGTTATTTTATGAAATAGTGGCACCCCTAAGTAAGTGCCCAAGTCAACTTCTGTAATATCCCGAAAATTACTATTGTACTACCCGAAAATTACTACAGTAAGAAAGTAAGTATCCTTGATATAGTAAAATAAGGAAATAAAGTGACAAAAAGGGAAATTTTGAGTTATGGCAACATTGGGAAGTATATTATAATATATTAATTCAAGAAAGGATTAAATCGTAAAAGCGAGAAAAGTTTTGTTGATCAAAAGTAAATACTCAAAATTTGAGGGGGTAAAGTGTAAATATGAAAAATTTGAAGGACTAATAGTGCAAATATTTTAAGGGTGGAATAATCTAGAAATCTAGAAACTAAGGAAAATGGATGAATTAGGACCAAATTGAAAAGGTGAAGAATTTTAAGGGACTAAATCGTAATTTTACCAAATTAAGTGATGACTAAGGATGAAATTTTTAATTACTATAAAGGGCAAAATGGTCAATTAGAAGAGAGAGAAATCTAGAAGGCAATGATGATGTTGGTGATATTTTAGATTAATTAATTAAATAAATATTAGTTTATTAATATTTTAATAAGATATTTTATTATTTTATTATTATTGTATTTAATATATAAAGAGAGAAAGATGAAGAATTATCATCATCTTTTCCATGCACCAACGTGAGAAGAAGAAGAAAGAAAGAAAGTTTTCTTTTCTTTACAATTTGGTCCTTTCACCAAATACTCACCATTTTCACTTAGAAATCAAAAGAATTTTCATATCCATCAAGAGAAAAAGATAACAATGAGACTATGGGGAGCTAAAATATCAAGTTAGATTCAAGAAATAAAAGCTGGAGGAGAGAGAAAATCAAGTTAAAGTTTGAAACTAATAGTACAAGGTAAGAACATCAATATTTCAATATATTTTTAAGTTTGATATTATTGAAAAAGCATGGAAATGATGTTATAGTAGAATTTTCTTATATAAGGACTTATGTTCTTGATATATTAGTGAGGGGGAATAAGTGAAAGCGATGGGAAATATTATAAAGAAAGGAAATAAGGGAGTTATAAACTTAGTAATCAACATCTTGCACTAAAACAGTTTTGGACAGCAGCAGTAGGTTAAATTTGAAAAATCACCATAAATCGTGGAAATCAAATTAGAGGATGAAAAAAAATATGGAATTGAATCTTATTGAGTCTAGTTTCTCATAGAAGAAATGGCGTAAGTAATGGAATTGTAAATCATGAGATATAATAAATTTTGTAAGACAAGGTTAGAATGAATTCGGGTTCCCTTGTTCTAATTTTGGAAAATCATTAAAAATTGTATAAAAATAATTGTGGGTTACAATTTATATGTTTAAAATTATTAATGAGTATATTTTCAATAGAAACAAACAAGAACATCATCCGAATACGAGAAGATAATTAATTTTTAGTGAAGAAGGGTCGAAACTGTTAGACAGCAGAAAATGGATGACTTTAAAGAATAAACTGTACTTATTGGCTAAACCATAAATTCTGAAAATTTTATGGTAAGAAGATATGTGAGTATAGTTTCATATAAATTTAGTGGATCTTAATTCGGAGTTCCGTAGCTCAAGATATAAATAATTTAGTGACTATGACTCAAGTGGATAGCTTTGAATGGACATATAAATAAATAGTGAAATTATATATAATGTTACATATAAGCATGTTATATACATTAAAGATGTGGAATGGAGAGGAGGAAAATATATAATTATTCAACTAGCATGATTTTTCATTAAAAATGGCTAATTTGCATGTTTTAGGTTTAGAGACTAAATTGAATAAAAGTAAAATTTTAAGGGTAAATTTGTAAAAATGTCAAAAAGTGACCAAATTGGATGAAATAAATTGTTTTATTATTTAAATTAATAAATTTAATGAAATATTAATTTAGATCAAGATTGGGTGGAAATTTAAGGATAATAAAAAATTACCAAAATATCCCTAAATTTTGGTATTTCTGCAATTTAGCCTGGTAAGTTCGTATGAACTATGAATATTATATAAATATTTGTTTTATTATTGGAATTGAATTATTATTGGTAATATGTATAATTATTAGATGCATTAAAATGATTATCGGAAGCCCGATTGGGTTGGAAGCTTGTTGGAGATATATCACACTATCCATTGGTTCTATCGGTAATTTTGGATGATTTGATTCTGGTTATAATGACATGTATAAGTTAAATTGGCCAACATTAGCTCATTAACGTTTTGACTTTGATTGGTTATAAATATGAATGCTTGATGAAATGAAATGTCTGTAAATTAATTTGTAAACTCCGATAATACTCTATAACCCTATTCTGGCGATGGATACAGGTTAGGGGTGTTACAGCTTCCACCTGAATTCCTAAACAGTCGCAAGCATATTGCAAACCGGTACCTCCGTATTAGCCGAAAAACAAACTTTCGACTTACTAGGATTGACTTTATGACCAGAATAAAAACAAAATTGCTTAAGAATCGTCTAAAAACACTGAGCATTATCCACGTTTACTTCTCCAAATAAGACCAAGCCATCAGCGAAAAATAAATGTGAGGCCCATTTCTGCCTAATTTAATAGGCTTCCACTTTCCTTCTGAAACTGCCAAATTAATCGCATGACCAAGTTTCTCCATTGCCAAAACAAACAAATAAGGCTAAATTGGGTCTCCTTGTCGTACACCCTTTGTAGGATAAAACTCATCCGTTAGCCCTCCATTCCATAAAATTTGCACAAAGGATGTTGAAACACACTTCATAATAATATGAACAAAATTATCAGGTAGCTGATCATCTTCGAGAGTGTCCTTAAGAAAATCTCATCATAACCGATTGTAAGCTTTCTCCATATCTATTTTAACTGCCATCCATCCCTTCTGCCCTTTACAAATCCTTATTGAATGTATCACCTCTTGAGCGATAACAACGTTGTCCATAATATTCCGTCCTCCAACAAAACTAGTTTGGTTACCAGCAATCAAAAGTGGCATCAGAGGTTTAAGTCGATTCACAATGACTTTAGTAATGATTTTATACGGGACAGTACAGAGACTTATAGTTCTGAACTGCGTAATAGATTTCGGACCCACAACTTTCAGAATAAGTACAAGCAATGTTTTATTAAAAAATCTCTCTAACGTACCATTCTCAAACACCCTCCTGACCAGGGAAACTAAAATTCCTCAACCACATTTCACTGCGATTGACAAAATTGAGCATGCAAACCATCAATTCCCGGGGCCTTAAGAGGTGCGATACTAAATAAAACATCATAAACTTCTTTTGTAGTCAATTTTCAATCAAGTGCTTCTAGAAATTCAGCTTCCACTGTAGGGAACATTCGTCTTACCAGGAATCTGCCCATATTACCCTTCTCATTAGTGTACAACCTTTGATAAAAAGAAATAGCTTCATACTTTAACCTCTCATCTTCATAGCACCACATCCCACCTTCTAACTTCAGAGCATTAATCTGATTAACAGGCCTGCTATTATTAGCTTGAAAATGAAAATACTTGGTGTTACGGTCACCAAGTGTCAGCCAATTACTACGAGATTTCTGCTTCCATATCAGTTCTTCATTATCAAGAACACTTTCTAGCTCAATCTGTAGTTCTTTTTCAAGGTCAATAAGTTTCTTTGATCGATATTTCTCCATCCTCCTTTGGATTCCATTGAGCTAAGCTAAAATTGTATGTTTCCTCTTCAAAATATTACCAAAGACTTCTCTATTCCACTTCTTTGCTGCTTCAATAAACTTTTTAACGGACTTTTCTACCATTGCATAATTCCTCCAATTGTCATTAACAAACTGCACAAATCCATTATGCAACAACTAACCACTCAAGAACCGAAAAGGTCGAGAAGGTTTCCTACCTCTATTTTTGCCATATTAGATAGCCAAAGGACGGTGATCAGATTTAACTCATTAGAGGTGATAGACTGTTGTATCCAGCATCAACATTTCCCATTGAGAATTACCCAATACTCGGTCAATACGTTCAAACATCTGCCCTCTATTCCAAGTATATTTCGAACCTTTAAACCCAAGATCTTTCAACCCAGACACATCACAAAACTGTTGGAACGGAGGGCAACTACTTTTAGTTTTCCTCAATCCCCCTTGTTTATCATCCTCACCAAGCATTAAAGTCACCTGCAACCAACCAAGGCAAATTAATATTCTTAGCAATCAAGACTAGTTTCTTCCATAACTCTTTCCTAATTGACCACCGTGGACTACCATAAACACCAGTAAAATAAACCCACTCATTTATCTCTGGTAATTTCAACTTTAAATGAACAAGCTGAAAATGGTTTGCCTTCACCAAAATAGTAACAATATCCTTCCATAATATACAAATTCCCTCAGAAAAGCCACAAGCTTCCACTCTATGAGAATTCGCCATACCAATGTTTTTTTATCACTTTATCAGCCTTAACTCCACTAGTTCTGGTTTCAACTAGAACAACAACTCCAAAATCAAACTCTTTTAAATATTCCTTGAGAAACCTATGAAAATTAGGATGATCTGCACCCTGAAAATTCCATACAATGATATTCAACTTCATAAAAATAGAATGCCAACATACTTGAGCAAAGAACTCACTCTTAAGTACTAATATCCTCAACCCGAACAGCTTCAGTAGAATTTCCTCGATTTTGCAAACTCATCGAAAGCCCTATTTTTGCTAACATGGTATTCTCTTATTGAATCCTTACTCCTCGTTCAACCATGTCCAAACTTTCCACTATTCCTTCCACTGCTTGTTCAACGGGTATCAAATCACCCATATTGCCTTTGCTTAAGACTTTGCTCGATTCACCAACTTCTAGCAAGTCATTTGTCAAAAAAAATTTCAACATCATTTAAAGAGAGCTTGGTGCAATTAGGTTAGAAAAACCCAAATTTTCTGTTTGATTAGCAGCCCTATTAGTCTCAACATTTGGGCTCCTATTTTCTTTCAAATTCACCATCGTGTGATGCATTGGGTTAAGTAACCTCTGCCCACTTAACCTGCCACCAATACTCCTATCTGGCCTAACCATAGTAGCATCATTTAGTGTCCCCGAGTCATTCCTTGTCCCATCCTTTCTTGAGCCCAACAACCCATTAACATCATTTTTTGTTTTCTGGCCTTATTCGAAACTCGCAACCCCTTTCCCTTATTATTTTTAGTTCCAGACACCCATTCTCTTTTATCAGCCTCCATTTCCCCAATAATACTCTACTTTCTAAATTGAAAGGATTCTGGAATTGTATAAATTAACCTAAAATTTATTTTAGATTCTTCCTTATTCTCACCAAACATGGAAAGAACATTAAATTGAGATCCATTCCAAATATTTTCTTTGACTATTCCCAAACCTGACAATTCTCGTCGTGACTGACGTCGCTAGCGATGATTGACCACCATCCATTATATTGATAAAAAGGTAAACTACTAAAATAGTCACTTTTGTTTGCCTCAGATTATATTTTAATCACTTATGTTTGAAATGTTACGTTTGAGTTACATTCGTTATTGTGTTATAACATTTCAATCACTAAGCCGTTAATTTTCGTTAACGATGTAACAGTAAGCTGACGTGGCACGTTAAATCATCATTTTGAACAAAAATTTTAGGTTAAATTCTACAATTGGTCCTGATATTTTTTTCATTTTGAGAAATTTAATTTTTTCTTTTATATTCTTTGAACTTTCTTTTTTTTTTCATTCTCTTCTGCTTCTCCCTCTGTTTTCCTCCCTGCTTCATTTCTTTTAATGTAGTTTTTCTATATTTTCCATTTGTTAAAACTAATCCACAAGCTCGCCTCACTCGAAAAAAATTAAATTGTTCAAAAAAATTAAAAGTATAGGGACTAATTTTAACAAATGGAAAACATAGAAAAACTACGTTAAAAGAAATGGAGAAGGGAGGAAAACAGAGGGAGAAGCAGAAGAAAATGAAAAATAAAGAAAAAAAAGAAAGTTAAAAAACATAAAAGAAAAAAGTAAATTGCTCAAAATGAAAAAATATGGGGACCGATTGTATAAATTAACCTAAAATTTTTGTTTGAAATGATGATTTAACGTGCTACGTCAGCTTACCATTATATCGTTAATGGCAATTAACGGCTTAATGACTAAAATGTTATAACACAATAACGTAAGTGACTAAAACATAACATTTTAAACATAAGTGACTAAAATGTAATCTGAGGTAAATAAAAAAGGATTGTTTTGGTAGTATACCCTTGATAAAATTAAGAAATTGTAGTAAAAAAATTATAAAATTAAAACATATGTTATAAAGTTGAATCAAATATATATTTTTGCTTTTCTCCGTGACCGGTTGAGCAACGTATTTTGGGCTGGTAAAATAGGTTGTTGGCAAAAGCAGGTAAGGAGGTGGTTTTAAAGACTATAGCTTGCTTTCTCCTCCCGTTGAATACATGCGATGCGTTGCAAAAAAATGATGAATTTCTTCTGGTGAGGGTCGAATGGCTATGACCGCAGGAAAATTGTTAGGATCGTCCCGAATAAGCAACGAACAAGTAAAAATAGTAGAAGAAATTGAGAAGATGAACACACAAATTTAACGTGGAAAAACCCCTCAAAAGAGGATAAAAAACCACGGGCAAAGATAATTTTACTATAATGGCAAAAGAATGAAGAGTACAAAAGATGGAGATAAAAACTAAACCCCGAAAACCCGAAAAACAAAGAACCCTCAAACGTAAACACAAAATTCTCTGAATGTGTTATGAGTTCTAATCTAATGGGTGTCTCTTAATTCTAAGATTGTAAAGGAGCCTATTTATAGGCTAAATTAGTAAGTCAAATAAACTATACTAATAAATGCTAAATATATTATACTAATAAATACTAAATCTTCTAGAAAGAAAATATATTTTTGTTTAACTTGACTTGCAAGCAATCTCTTAGAATTTGGGTCACACAATTCTAACAATCTCCACATTGAAACAAATTCTTTCAATGCCATCTTTGCCAAAACCCGCCACGGGCCTATCTTGAACTATGCAGGGAATTAACTGAGTCGAATCTATGCTTAGAAGCTGGAAGATTTCTAGCCTTCGACTTGTGCACTGCCAAATCAAAACTAACCCGAGTCTAATTTTCACGAATACAGTGCCCTAACTTTTCAAAACCTGCATCCAAAAGAGAACCTCTCTTCAACGAAACAGTCATACCTTTTTCCCTCCTATGACCAAGTTGCCTCCGCTTCAAATGAGTTGACTTTGACTCCGTAACGGACGAGGGACATCCGATTTCACCGGCCACTGTAGAACCTTCCAGAATATAAAGACTGCCGGTTCTTTTACCTTTTAACAAAACGAGAGCTCCACGAGATACTTTAATGTCGCTCAACTCGATGTTGATTCTGCATCCTTTCAAGTCTAAAATACTCAAGGAGATGAGATTCTTTCGTAAATCAGGTACATACCTGACATCTGAGAGTGTCCTAATCGTCCCATCGTGTATCCTAATTTTAACAGTACCAATACCGATTATTTTACTATATGAATCGTTTCCCATGTGCACAACTCCACCTTCAACTGAACTGTATGTGGAGAACCATTCTCTATTAGGACACATGTGGAAAGAACATCCTGAATCTAGGATCCACTCAGACGTAAGCTTGGAATTATCGCTCGTTGACACTAACAAGAAATCATCATCGCCTTCATCGACCAAATTAGCACCAGCTACATCTTCCTCGTTACTCTCAGCAGCTTTTTTATTTCGCAGTTTATAACAATCTGCTTTGACGTGACCTAACTTTTTACAATAGCGACACCTTTTGTCTCGTTTCTTTGATGCTACCAAAACGGAAGCTTGCCTATCTGCTTTTCTATTCAAACCAAACTCATTGTCGAGTTTGTCTCTACTCAACAAATGACCCTTCACATCTTCGAACAAGAGTTTGTCTCTACCATAAATCAGGGTTTCCCTGAAAGACTTGTATGAAGAGGGTAAAGAGCATAATAACAGCATAGCTTGATCTTCATCGTCAATATGAACCTCAACGTTCTTTAAATCATTTAAAAGAGTGATGAATTGACTGATGTGATCTTTAAGAAGCTCACCTTCGTTCATGCGAAACGTAAATAGACGTTGTTTCAACACTTAACGGTTAGCCAGAGACTTAGTCGCATAAAGAGTTTCTAACCTTTTCCACAAGGCGAATGAGGTCTTCTCCATCAATACCTCCTGCAATACTGTATTCGCGAGGCACAACTGGATTGCAGACAAGGCCTTTTCATCAAGCTCTTTCCATTCTGTTTGATTTAGATTCTCAGGCTTTTTCCCTGTAACAACCTTTTTCAAGCCATTTTGAACTAGAATTGTCATCATCCGAACTTGCCACAGATTGAAATTTGTCTCACCATCGAACTTCTCAATTTCAAACCTTGTTGCTGCCATCTCTGAACGGGCTGATCTATGAAAGTTAAACTAGCTCTGATACCACTTGTTAGGATCGTCCCGAATAAGCAACGAACAAGTAAAAATAGTAGAAGAAATTGAGAAGATGAACACACAAATTTAACGTGGAAAAACCCCTCAAAAGAGGATAAAAAACCACGGGCAAAGATAATTTTACTATAATGGCAAAAGAATGAAGAGTACAAAAGATGGAGATAAAAACTAAACCCCGAAAACCCGAAAAACAAAGAACCCTCAAACGTAAACACAAAATTCTCTGAATGTGTTATGAGTTCTAATCTAATGGGTGTCTCTTAATTCTAAGATTGTAAAGGAGCCTATTTATAGGCTAAATTAGTAAGTCAAATAAACTATACTAATAAATGCTAAATATATTATACTAATAAATACTAAATCTTCTAGAAAGAAAATATATTTTTGTTTAACTTGACTTGCAAGCAATCTCTTAGAATTTGGGTCACACAATTCTAACAAAAATCCATTGGGCGTCCTTGCAAAACAAATCTTATCCAGCGCGGCGCGAACATATTGCTCAGTGTGGACAGACTGAGGAATCGAGCATGTCTTGCTTGGTTGTAGGCTCGCCTGTGAAGTGTGGCAGCTCACTAATATTACTGTTTCCTATAATTCTGTTACTGATTTCATTTATGTCTTGCTGTGTTTGAATGATGATATTATGTCGGGTCGTGCTCTTTGTATTTTATGGAGCATTTGGCTTCATAGGAATTTGTTTGTGTGGAAACAGATTTGTCTTCCGACTGCTCATATTCTTCGTGTTGCTGATTCGTTCCTGCAGAACTGGAGGGTGGAGAAGCAGGTTTTGATAAAATCTAGGTGCTCGGTTCAGCAGCCTCTACTGCTCTGTTAAGTTGGTTAAAGCCACCGATGGGTAGTTTGAAATGCAACGTTGATGCTGCAATTTTCGGCGATCAAAATGCTACAGGCTGGTCAGCTGTTGTTAGAGACTCAGAGGCCCTTTTGTTCGAGCGGTTACTGGTTATGTCTGCTTGAAATTCCCAGAATGGCTGAAGTCTTTGCCGTTCGTGAAGCTTTATCCTGGGTTTTGTTGAATCGATTCGATGATGTCTTGGTCGAGACTGATTGTCTGCAAGTCCGGCATGCACTGTTGAGGCATCAATGCAACCTATCTGAGTTTGGAACAATTGTTTAGGATTGTTGTCGCCTTCAATCTCAGTTCCATTCCCTTTCCTTCCTATGGATTCGTAGAGACGCAAATAAGGTAACTCATTCGCTTGCTGACAGCTTGTTACACGGGAACTATATTGATTGGGGGTAACGTAAAAGGGTATTTCTTTCACTATGCTGATAGAGGAGGATGGACGTAAGACAAGGTTGGGGGACGTCGAAACCTATCAATTTTGACAAGGTTCGGTTATTTTACCATGCCTACCATCCCATAAATTGGGAAAAGAATTCATTCCCACAAAGTTGGGGGAAGTCGAAACCTATCAATAAAAATTGGGTGACAGCGGAAAATCTGTGGAACTAATTGGGAAAGGAAAAAAAAACAAAAGAAAGGCAATTAAAGATTTGCAAAATGCAAGTGCTGATTCTGATGAACTGGAGAACATAAAAAAGAAGATTTCAAATTGAAGAAAATCGATCCAATCATCCAATAATAATAAATACAATCTCGTTACATACAAAATTTCATATGAATAGTAAAAATAACTGTAAATTTTTTTATGTGAAATGATCAAACTTTGATATGAAAAAAATACATGTTATATACAAGAATCATGTTGTATTACAAAATGCCTATTCAGTTTATCCCTTCTGTCTTTTGAAAACAAAAGCAAATCCACCACCAACAATTTCACATATACATGAACTGAAAATAAGTGTAACCATATCCCATTTACTGCAGATTCATGGTAAGGAAAATATATATGTGTGTGTGTTGTATGATATGCTGCTTGCGGCTGACTGCAAAGGTTTCTGGACAATTTACGGCAATTTACGGCAATATTCAACTTCAGGCACTCACTTATTCGGGGAGGTAGAAACTAATGGCATGCTGATCTAATAAACACTTTATGCATAGGCCATAAAGTGATGATCGTTAAAAATGGCATCTAAGCTGTTTCTGTATTTCTTTCTCCTTTCTTCTCATCTAAAAGTTTTGAGGCATGAAAGCACAAAGAGACTATGTTCACGAATTGGCAACTCCTTTATACGATGAAGAAAAGAGACCCAAAACCAAACTATTGCTAATTGGAAGCAGCCACTAAATATGCTATAATAAATGAGGGGGAAAACGAAAAACCGAAAATCTGTTGTGATTTGTAAGTTGTAACCTTTGCAACAAACTTAATTTGAAGCAACTAAAAGCTGAGTCCACCACAATGAAACTAGTCGGTGGGTAGGTCGAACATCATTTCCTACATCATAAGAGAATTAGAACACTCTTGTTATTTCCTTGGATTAGATATGATAATACCTATCGACTTATAGATGAAAATAGTTTCGAGACAAACCTTATCACACACAGGGCATGTGTCACTTCTTTCCATCCATTCAAGAATACATGCAAGGTGAAAATGGTGCTCGCATTTTGTGATAATTTTTGGATTTTCTGCATCATACTCTGCATGAAAAACAGACACAAGGATCTCTCAACAACCTTTTCTCCTCGACAGTAGAAGCACAAGTTCGCTGAAAAATGGCAACCGTTAAAAGAACTTATAAATTGCAAAGGGAAGACATACCTTCCAAACAGGTTGGACAAACATCCTCCTCTTCCTTTGTAGACACAACTGGTTCAACTGGTTTTGAAAGTTCGACTTCTAGTTCCTTCGGTGACTCAATTTCTGTATCGGTTTGTGCTTTGCAGCCCAATCCCTTTGTGTCCTCAGATTTTCTGCAAGTCTCTCGAGTATTGGCAGCAACTGTTTCTTGACCAGAATCAACATTAGTCGATTGCACTGCTTCGTCACTTTTACTGCTATGAATTTGGGCTACCGAAGGAGTTTGAGGAGGTCCTAAAATTGCATCAAATGGCACCGGAGCAGGAGGAGGTCTATAAGCATCGGGCACAGATACCTCCAGATTTGTGTCGACTAGGAGCCCGGTAGAGAGAGCAGAGGCAGCAACACTATGAGAAGATAAAGGCACGCGCTCATCTGATGCTCTTGGATACTATTAAAGGAAAGGAGTTCCAATCAATAAAGATCATGAAAATGAATTCAATACAATAACTGATTAGTTTCAAAATAGTTTCCTTGTATGGCTCAAGTTCGGATTAGTGTTTAGTCATCCAGTATCTAATAAATAAATGAAATGAGATCACTTCAACAGGAACACTAATCCAGTATCTAATAATATTCCATGGGGGAAGAAAATTATACTAACGTAATAATATGCTGGTCCACTACTTATTTCTACTCCTCTAGAAGAGCAACAGCAACAACCTCCCATTCCTTTTACTTATGTCCACTGCCCATAAAACACCACTGGTACTTTGTAGATCAGAATCCCACAAACAGAAGGTGAGCAAAACCTGTTTTAAGAAAAAGATTGAAATCACTTTTGAAGATATAAACAGCTTAGTATTCCGTCTAGTAAACTATATACATGCCAAATGCCACATGACAATGCAAAACATATTCTATATCCGGTTTCTTGCATACACTCGTCATCAACAAGCACATGTATGATAGAAGACAGTAAAAGTGTTATAGAGGCCTCTGTACTCAGAATTGGATTGCATTTTTCCCCCTCTACTAAAAAAATAAGCAAATTAGTTCCTCTTTGGTCCTTCTGTTAGAAATTTTATCCATTTCTATTGTTAAAAACTGATACTTATACATAAGTATGAGATACATGTGACATGCCATGTGTCATTTTCTGGTTATTCTATCAGTCACACCAGTTTTTAACTGTACAAATGGATGAAAATTTTAATTAAAATGACCAATTTGCTCTTTAATTTAACGTACAGGGACTAATTTACCCATTTCTGAGTAGAAATGATAAAATACAATCTGATTCCTGGTACAAGAGCCTTCTTAGATAAAGACCCTAAAATAAAGGCAAGCTAGATCATATTCTACTCTTTGCAGCACAAGCTACAAATTTTTGGATGTTATGATCAACAGAGTAGCAGAATTCAATCATGTAAAAACAAAAGCAACATCCATTATCGATTGTTAAAAACAAACGAAGTTTAAGAAACAAGCTACCAAGTCGGGTTCAGTTTTCCAGCTACAATTCCATATCAAGAAATTCAAGACAACCAAATGAAGTAAACTGAAAAGCAATACTCTGATAGTTAAATTAAAGAGTAGGACTAAACCCCAAGTTCCGATTCCTTAAATAATCGAGGTGGACAGTGTTAATGACAAACTAGTAATCAAATCAAACCAAACATTTTTGTGAGACTAATTAACCCAAATACTCAAACACTTGGAGCAACAAACAGAAGAGGAGAATTCAATAATAAATAAATAAATAAAGAGTTGCCTTTGAGTTTCTCTTCATCAATATCATATGCAAAAGCTATAGTCAAAACATCTAAATTTCATAAGGTTGAGAAAAAAAGAAGAAAAGAAAACCCAATAAAATTTACCAGTAATTCAACAATTCTAGAGGTAGTAAGAAAAATATAATCAAACCCTAGAGAAACCATAATTAAATAGCTAAGCAAACCAAATCACAGAAAGCAAAAAAAAAAAAAAAGAACATATAGGACATGAAATTTTACCTTTTTTATTGAAATTATGGATTCAAGAATTCCCAGATGAAACTTGAATGATAAAAGATTAATTTATTTTACTTCCTTGTTTGGAGTGTAAATTCTAGGATCCCTTTTTTTTTGTTTTGAATAAGTAAAATTTAGCTCTGTTTTGTGTGGGAGAATGAATATCTTTCAGTGAAAAGAAAGAAGACTTTCCCCCATTAAAACTGATATTAGATTCCACCATCACAGAATTGTTTAATGGGAATTTTCTACACGCGCCAATTTCTACGGTTACTTCCACGCATCATACTAAAAAGTATACATAATGTCATGCAAATTTAAAATTTATTTCTTATATTTTTATGGGTAATCTACAAAAATAGTCACTTTTGTTTGACTCAAGGTACATTTTAGTCACTTATGTTTGAAATGTTACGTTTTAGTCACTTATGTTATTATTTTACTACGAAGTGATCACTCTACCGTTAAGTTCCATTATCTCTCTAACGGTAATCCTATGTGGCAGTCCAACTAGATTTTAAGTGCCAACTTGGATTTCTAAATGGGATGAAAATAAATTTTAACCAAAATTAGAGATATTGGGTGTAATTTAACCAAAATTAGAGAGGCTCTATTTTCTTTGTTTCCTTCATTCATTCATTCCCTCCCTTTCTGTTTTTAGCAGTGAAAAATTTCAAAAGAAAAATTAACATCATTTGGTATTGATCTAACTTTCAGAAAAAGAAAAAAAGAAAATGCCTTCAACACCCAAAAAGCGTCCAAAATCCAAGCATAATTCATATTCAAAAAATTCTTCACTGAACTCCATACTCGAACCACCCCAAAGCTTATTCCCTTTAAAAGGCGAGTTCTTGCGTCTCATTACTGTACTTGCAATCGCATCCGCTGTAGCTCTCTCCTGTAATTACTTCCTTACCTTCTTTACCTCCACCTCTAAACCCTTTTGTGATAGTAACTTAGACCCCATCGATTCATTCTCAGGTATAATTCTTTTATCCCCCCTTCTTTTCTGGGTATTTTTTTTGTTTTTGTTTAACTTTGCTTTCTGGGCATCTTTTATTATGATTTTGTATTCATTCTGTTTGTTTAATTTGAGTTTTGTTTGTAGTTTTAGCTATGGGAGCTTTTTATTCGGTTTATTGGTTGATATGAATTTGTGGGTAACTTGAGATTTTCAAGTTTTTTTTGCTCATAATGTGTCAATCAATGTTTGGGTATCTCATGATATTCAATTTCATATTATATCACATGTATAATACAGGAAATTATGTATCCTAGAAACTGTACATTACTGATGTCTATTGTTCTAAATATGTATATGTTTCAGGTTCGAGAAAATGATATTTGGAATGATTTAGACAGACACAACTTGATGCAAAATGTTGGTTCAGACCATACCACATATGTGTATGTGAAAAGAAGGGCAATGGAGACGATAGCTAAATTATTGGAGACAAGAACAAATCTACATGGGTATGCTTATCAACGTCTATTTTTATGTTTCGGCATTTCAAGATATTTAATTTACATTTCTCTTGTTTTCTTTTTACAGGTTACAGGAATTCAAGTGTCCAGATGCTCTGGCAGAGCATTACAAACCTTTGACCTGTCGTTTTCGTGAATTGGTCTCCAAGCATTCTCTTATTATCATACCTATTTGTGTCGGGGTAGTCCCTTCTAAAAGCTATTCTTTGAATGCTTTAGTTATAGTATCAAAATTTTGAAAGTTGTTAACGATATTTAGCTTTATAGCTTATAGGGTGTGCAGTATTGTTCTTGAAAGTCCGTCAAAGAATGTATATTTCGACTAGAGCAGATGAGCTTTACAATCAGGTGCACAAATTTTTTGATGTACAGTTATAGTCAATTAACGGTTTATTTTCTGTACATACTGCATGTCAGACTGTTTTGAAATTGTTTGTGAACATGTATTTTATTTTGTGTCGGTAGACATCCCATAAAATGCAACCAGAAACATGTAGAGCTATACTTTGAATCTATACTTTGCTTGCTCTACTTTGCTTGCTCAGAAGACAACAATGGTGGTAAGACTATTCCTTGCATCTATTCTTTGAATGTAGAGCTAGGAGCTAAACCAAGACACTAAATGTCTCATGGTATAATCTTGGCGTTAGCACAGGCTTTGCGTCATTTGAGGTAGATTTCTCAGGAAATATCTCAGCCGAATGTTACTGGTTGGGGTAGAAGACCTGCAGCTCTGCGTGCACTTAGTCATAAATTGAGCAAGTATGTTCATTCTTCTTTTCAGTAATTCACCATCTATGTCAGTGTAGGTAGATTCTTGACTGATGGCAGTAACATATTCTATTCTCCAGGGGATTTAATGAGGCTGTTAATGGGTTTACTGATGAAGGATGGTCGATGCTGGAAACTGACGGCGTTGATGACGTTACCCTTCTTGTGAACTCGTCTCCTGGAAAGATGATGGACATAAATTTTTCTTATAGTAATGGATTTCCTTCAATGGGAAATGCGGTTCTATGTGCCAAAGCATCCATGTTATTGGAGGTCAGTTTCTAGATGTGTTACAAGCATATGAATTACATCAGAAGATTTACAAATACTAAACAATGAAAAACTGTTTTTTCTTCCCAATGTTGTGACGATGGCCTCGATATTAAATTTGTGGTATAATGAACCATCTTATGATCAGGTCGTGTCTCTAAATTTGTGGTATAATGAACCAGTGCCTCAAGGGGGAAGTTTTGGGGGTCAAGTCATTCTTCCATAAAATGTATCCTAGGTCGTGTCTCTAATGATATTGCTACTTTGGAATGTGATTTTGATACAAAAAGTGTTTCAAATGACAAGTTCATAAAAAAGGCACGCATGGTTCAGGGTATATGTCACTTCTGTTATTTGGTATACTCTTGCACTATGGTTAATGAAATCTAGTGCAACAATTGTTTGCATGGATAATGTAACAGGAAAGGAGTTATTCTTTAGACTTTTTGTATAAGAGGCTATGAATATGATGTATGTCAAGACTCAAGATACCGTAGTTTCTGATGATTCGTGTTGGTTTTATTGGTGAATATTACATTGTATTTTAACATGCTAATACCATACTCGAGTCTAAATGTTGTGTGCATTTATGGAATCATATTATTTTAACATGATATTTGGTTTCTATTCCAGGATGTAGCTTTGGCCATTGTTACCATGAGACCTACTCTACTGGGTCCTATAATGGAGAAACTGTGCGGCTCATAGAACACAACTATTTGTTCATTGTGCGGCTCTTAAATTGTCACGTCATTTTTGTATGTACAATTACCTTTTTGTAATTATATCTTTTCTTGCAGTAAAGAGAAAAGTTGTTATACACTTACATACTAATATACTTTTTTATCAAATGATTATTATTTTAATAATAATGCCCCTGCAACTATCTTGTAAATGCCAAATACACGCACAGATTCAGGTTCTATGTTTCAATAATTAAAACTCCACATGGTTGCGAGGGCAAGTAAATAGATGCTTACCTGCAATCCAGCAACTAAAACAATAGGCTTCAAAGTATTTGTCCAATAGGTGAATATATAACATGTCCAATAGCCATTTCTTAAGTAATTGTTCAATAGTTTAACATTTCAAAAAAAAAAATTGTTTCAAACCCTCAATTAAGATAAAATGTATTGTTAACATGATTCAACAACCTTTCTAAAAGGATATATTCTTTGTTCACAAAATAGATTTCCTTTTGAAAGGTAATTTGGCCCTAAAATTTGCTCTCAGGTTTGAGCTTTGTTGGGTTAAGGGTGGTTGGCTTGATGTGTTATCCATTGAAGTCGCTTGGTTCAAATTTTGCAGGCTCGATGATTGGCTTGCCATTTGGTTACCCCCAACAATCCCTTTGCAAGTCCTTGTATTATGGCCTGGTTTACCACATTTGCTGCAATTAGCTTGATGTCCTGTCTTGCTTAATTTTGATCCACTCTTTCTTACTTCATCTATTTCCTTCCTCCTTATTTGTTTGGGTCTTCCTGGGGGCCTTCTAATTATGGGAGGAAGAATGGGTTCCATGTCCCTTACATGTTCCCATTGCATAGGACCTATACACAAAAATTTAAAGATGTCAAACACATTTTATAAATAAGTAATATTTCATAAAGTTTTAGGTTTTTATGGCTATTACCTTTTACAGGGTTAATCAAGTGGCTGTAAATATTCAACTGGGTAGTGACAGTATAACCTGTATTTACATAAGTTTCAGGGCTCACAGCAAGTAATTGCATGCAAGAAACAGTATGCTTACATGGGATTCCTGACAAATCCCATTTTCTACATGAACAGGAGGAGTTGAGGAGGTCAACCACATGCTTGTTGCCTAATCCACAGTCTACCTCATACTTCTCATTTCCAATATATATCGGCCATATACTATAAACAAAGTAACATTTTAAAGTTAAAAACTTTTCCATCCAAGCAACATAATTCAAGCTAAGTAAAAAAGAGTTAGCAAAACTTACTTATTGGACTAACTAACAATTTCAGACAACTTCTTCTGTATCCTTGGACATAAAGGTCCAGGATACTTCTCAGCAGCCTCTCTTATAGAAACCAACCTAGTCATGACTTTTCTTCTAATTATTTCCAACATCGTTAGGATAGGTTTATCTCTAGCTTCTAAAATGATCTGCAAGGAGAGTAAGTCTTTAAATAACTCAAACAACAATTATACAACATGAAGTGATAAATAGTCAGATTTAAAAAATAATTTTTAACCTTGTTGAAACATTCACTGTTGTTGTTCAGTAGTAGATCAGATTTGCATCTAGTTGAGAAGTGGGCTCTTGACCAAGTTCTTGGATCCTTGTCACGCAGCCAAGCCTCAGCTGATTCTGATAGTGACCTCATTTCAGACATTGCTTCTTCAAATTGTCTTGGAAAAGTTGCTTTAGCAGCTTTCCAGTAAGTAAGACGCATAACTTGGCCTCTAAATCCTTCTATATTTTTAAAATTATTGTAAAGATGTCTGGCACAATTTCTTGCTTCAGCATTAGGGAACAACAAAGAAATCGCTTCTATTAAGCCCTGTAAAACAATTAAAACAACATGCTAAGCAATCATTTTTATATAAAAAATTTAGCATATACCATGACTTTATAGTACCTTTTGTTTGTCAGACATGAAACATATATTGTAGGAGTTGTCGATCTCCAAATCTCTCTGTAACAACTCGAGGAACCAAAACCATGATTATTTGTTTTCACTCTCAACTACAGCAAAAGCCACTGGATATATACAATCATTGGCATCAACCCCAACAACAGCAAGCAAATGTCCACCATAATATCCCTTCAGCCAACACCCATCTAACCCTATAATTCTCCTACAACCAGTTAACCAACCGGATTTGCATGCTTCAAGGCATATATAAAGCTTCTGAAATAGCCTACAGTCTAATTTACAGATGGTTGTTGTACCAGGGTTGTTGTACCAGGGTTGCTTCTCCTTATCTCAAGTAAATAATCATATATTTTGGCATATTGAGCTTTGTGATTCCCTTGAACTAGTTTTAGAGCCCTAATCTTAGCCCTCATACATTTAGTCCGAGACACTATTGTTCCAAAATCCACCCTAATATCATTTTTTAAGGATGTTAAGGAATAATTGGAATCAACTTGAAATTTGTGTAAATAATGTCTAGCCATCCACTTTGAAGTAATATTCTTATTTTTCATTACCTTGCTACACTTATGGTGGTTGACTAAGGTCTTAATTTGCCAACTCCCATCCATTGGATCCTTGGGATTTAACTTGGATCCCATAACGTCCATGGACAACTAGGTACACAGACTGCTTTCACCTAAGCTTGTCATTCCTAGTTAGTTTGGTTACTACCCTATTTATCCTCCCATACTGTTTAACTGCATCTTTTAAAATATCTCTACTAGGGAAAACCAAACCCTTTATCAATATAGGGTTCCTCATATCAGTTTGAGGATTGAATAGAGGGTACTTTTTATTCCCATATTTATCATAATCCACGTCATTATTCAAATCATCATCACTGCTACTATCAAAATCATCTTCTAAACTCCAAAAACTTGAATCCAGTAAGTGGTCTAACTCCTTCTGTATCATTTCACCTACTAGTTCAACCTCTGGTTCATCTACCTTATCACCATCAGATTCAAAAGAATCAGAATAAGAAGTACCTGACTCATAAGCTTTATATGAACTATCATCTAAGTCGGACGCTTCTCCTCCAAAATCTCCCCTAAAGTATTTTGTTCAACTTCAAACCCTAAACCAAAAAAGAAAAAGAAAACATTATATTAGTATCAATAAATTGCACAATTCAAACCTGAAAAAACATTATCTCAAATTCAGTTCAATTTCAAACAACATCAATAATGAATTTATGAACATTTTAGGACATTCGGACAGCAGTCAATATTCACATTTGGACAACATTAAAATACATAATCTAAAACATGAAAATAGTAATCATTATTCACATCTTGACACCTGAATTAAAATGAAAAACTGAATATATACATTTGCATCAAACTACACCTGAGTTAAAATTAAAGTATATATTTTGAAAGACAGCAACATAATTATTTTTTGTTCTTATTTGATAGATTTACAATTGTTTTTGGTTTATTAAGTGAAATTTTGCTCCATTCTTATTTGATAGATTTAAAATTATTTTTGGTTTTGTTCAGTAGACAGGTCGAAGAAACAAAAATACTCCCTTACTGTTTACCATTTCTTCTTTCCACTAAAAATATATTGAGAGTATATGTTCATGCTTGGGCTATCTAAGTTATTTAGTGGTTGCCAGTTGGGGCAAATAATAGATGTTAGCATGTAAATGTTGCAGTTCTCGGTTATGCCCCACATTCGGTGTTGTCGATCGGAGTTGTTATGTTGGCTGAACATACAGGTTTCATGCCTCTTCCCAAACTTAAATGCCTTACCACCAGCCTTGTAAGCCCAATTGAACTCCTCAAATTTTCATATCCTTCACATTCCATAACCCATAACTCAAATTTATTTCAGCCGCTTTACTTGGTTTTGGTGAATGAATAGGTATTCTACACTCCATTCTTGAGGCATATGTAGACATGGTTGGGTGCCTCACCAACCACAAGGAAGAACTTTTGTTCCCTGCTGGAAGCTGGTTATAGTTGTATCGTAGTGCCTGGTGGAGTGCAAGAGACATTTCTCATGCAGCATGATTCTGAGGTTTCATTCTTCTACCACTCCTGCATTCTTATTTTTCTTCTTTGCTAATTAGGTTGTGTGAAGCCCTTCTGACATAACCTGTTTATCACACCTTGTTTTCTCCAACGCCCAAAACTTACAATTAGTTTTATTATTGGATCTTGATCATCTTCTTTATCTCTTTATGTTGGCAACTAAAAAATTCTGGGTTTATTTCTGGACTTACAGGTTGCATTCCTTAAGTTACAAAGAGGATTTGTTTGTATAGCAAGGTAATTCAGCTCAAAATCAGCAGTAAGAAAGAATAATATGGAATACCCACAAAGAGATTGTGAACATACAAGTTGATTTAGATTAGAAAAATTTGATTGAGCAACCAATTTTTCAAGAATTGTGAAAAAAACTAGAAAATATAATGATTAGGAACAAGAACATAGGAATTTTAATGATTAGAAAATATAGTGATTAGGAACAAGAACAATTTCAAAAAGTTGAAGAAAATATCAAGAATTTTAATTTAGGGTTTTTATTAAACAATAAAAAATTTAATCTTTTGTTTTTCAGTATTGAATAAAAGAGACAGAGGAATGCAAAGAAGACATACCTGGAGTCTCCATTGAATCCATCTTTATGAAGCAGTCAATTTGATTTCAACTATTATGATCTTAATAATAGTTTTTCTAGTCAAATGGAAAAAAAAACCTAAAAAAAGAAGAGACGAAGAAAAATTAAAAAGAGGAGATGAACAATTTTTTCAGTCGAGGTTTAGGTTTAAAAATTTTAATTAATTAAATTTATTTAATTTAAAATCTATTTTCATCCCGTTTAGAAATTCAAGTTGGCACTTAAAATCTAGTTGGACTGCCACATAGGATTACCGTTAGAGAGATAACGGAACGTAACGGTAGAGTGATCACTTTGTAACAAAATAATAACATAAGTGACTAAAACGTAACATTTCAAACATAAGTGACTAAAATGTAACTTGAGGCAAACAAAAGTGACTATTTTTGTAGATTACCCTATTTTTATTTCTAGAAATTTAGTTTTTTATTTAATTTTTCTTAATATTTTTAGATTTTTTTGTTAAATTAATTGGTGTGATATTTTAAAATAAAAATATTCGGTAGCAATGTAACTATAAAATAATGTTTTAATGAAACTGAATTTAATAAAATAATTTTAAATTTGAAAATTTGAAAAAATAAAAAGATTAAAATTCTGAAATTAAAAAGTGTAAGGACTAAATTTTAAATTTATGAAACTTATAAACATATTTTAATTTAATAATTATATTTAAAAAAGGTCAAGTTTTGTTTGTTTGTTTATTGTTGGAGAAAAGAGAAAGGTAGACGTAAGGGGAGGGACACATAATCCTCCTTTTTGGCGCAAATTTATTTGTTTTTGCTTTGAAATGGAAGATGAAAGATAATTTTGGACTTCAACGGCCAACACTTAGGCAAGGTTTTTAGAATTGGTTGGGTGTGTTCAAAAATTATTAAAAATAAAATAAAATATTAATTAATTTAATTGGTTCAATTGTGGATTTAAATAGTTTTTTAAATTAATTCAATTGATTCGATCCCTTCATTTAACCAATTTACATGTCAATTAATCCATTGGGTTAAGGGCCTTGACCTTCAACCAATTGGCTATTTTAGGCCCTCTAAAAAAAGTAAAATATTAAATTGAATAGTTTTAAATAAAAAATTTTAAATTAAGTATTTTTTAACACAATAATTTTAGTTTTGACCCCCAAAATTTTATAATTTACCTTGAGCCCGTAAACAAAATTCTTAACTTCGCCATTGAGTCCAATCCCTTATTTTAGACTGGTATCTCGATTGATCGAATCTGATTTCGAAAACAATGTATTAGGTCGACTTTGATGATCTCATATATATTGTATATATTTTATATATCACATTGCTCAATCTTATGAATACTGTAACATCCTCTAACCCTAATTTGTCACCGAAACAGGGCTACGAGGCATTACCGGATATATCAGACAATCTACAAATAATTTCTTAAATAAATAACAAACATATTATAATATAATCGTAAATTCATAAAAATATTTATTTTACTAATTAACTTCATTTTTTATTATTTTATTTTATGTGATTTAAAAAAAAAAACTCAATATAACCCCTTTATAATTAGTTAACCTTCCCTGTAATTTCAAACCGCAGCCAATTCACAATTCTTACAATTTCATATTCAAATAACCTAAACATATCTTAAACATTAACTTAGTAATTTACTAAATAAATATTTGCATATATTGTTTAAATAAATAAACTTCATTCATTCTATTTCAGTTTTAGTACCAAACATACCATTTTATAACTTAACGTTTCATTTATCATTCAAATATAATAGGTCAATTCTTTACAACCAAAACTTACAAGACTCTTTAATAAAACCGAAGTACATGCCACATTTACCAAAGGAAAAATACATCACTAAAGTTATGCAGAAGTCGGGATTGATCTGGATGCTGAACTGGGACCTTTGACTTCTATCGACCTGCGCACGGAAACAACCGTACCCTAAGTATTTCATACTCAGTGGTATTACCATAATTCAAATTATAATAGTAATAAACATGTAAAACATAAATCATACATACAAATTTAAATTCAAATTTCATATTTCAACAATAACAATTCATCAATTAATATCATATATCCACAATTTAAACTTGGACACATCATGAACCTTAGGTTTATTCCCCAATTTCGTATCACATTTCAATTCACAATTTAAATTTTTCATCTCATTTCAGTAGCTTGATTGATCAACTCATTCGATTTATCATTTCATTATTTACCCTATTAACAAAACTCGGACTTTGGCGGATACACGGATCCAACCAAACACTCCAGTATGGCACCCAGTGCCTCATCGGATAGTTCGAAGCAATAGTTGACACCCAGTGTCTCATCGACAAAGCCGAAGAAAGTTGATACCCAGTAGCTCATTGAATCTATCCGAAGAAATATAGTGACACCCAGTGTCTCATCGACTTGAGGTCGAAGTATCCCTGAACTCTTTCAATCATATGGCATGCCAACTATATCCGACTCAGCCCGACTAGTTAATAGGGTCTCTAAATTCACATTTCAATTCAATTTGACTTTTTCACTTTCAATCACAATTCAATTCAAAATTCACCTTTCCATTTTTCTTTTCAAGTCAATATTCAATTTCACATTCAAATCAATATACAATTCAATTATACATACACATTCACCATCCAATCCAATTCCCATTCAACTCAAATATTAATACTTACCTTATACTCATTTATTAAATATAAAATTTATATAAAACATTTAATAAAAAGTGATTTGAATTATAGTAATACAAATCGTAAATCTCCCATTTTAGTCCTTGATAGTTTTCTCCTTTCCTTTTGATGCCGATGCCTCGGGTTCTTTGTTAGCTACGAAAATAATAATAATTTACACTATTAATTACAGCATTAATTATAATAAATAATTGAATTTCTAATCGATTCCTACCTTATTCTCAATTTAATCCTAACTAAGTTTACTTACTTTTCTAATTCAATTCACACTCTATTTCTATTCAAATTTCATCCAAATTCAGATTTAACTATTAAATTTTCAGCATATTTTCCTAATTTCAAATTTTCCTCAATTTTAGTCCCTAAAACATAAAACTTATAGCTTACTTGACAATTTAATCCTTTTATCAATTCTAAATTGAAATTCATTCAATTAAATCCCTAATTCATCTTTTGTTCAACACAAACTATATTAAAAAAACCTAAAAATCTCCAAAACCTCAACTTAATTTGCTTTTAAAACATCAAAATTAAAAGAAAAGGACTTAATTGACTTACCAAATTAAAGCTTAAATTCTTAAACCCTAGTTTTTCCTTTTTCTTTTCTTTCTTTCTTTTTCCTTCCCCTGTTTCGAATGGTCTCTGTTTCTTTTCTTCTTTGTTTCTTTTATTCTTTTATTTTATTTCTTTATTTTATTACAAGTGTGTTTTTATATATTTTACACATGTTTAATTTAATCACCATACACTTGTCTTTAATTTAATTTACTCCATAATATAATAATTATAATTATAATTTATCAAAATATCTTTTTAACTTAATTTTTAAATAAATAAATAATTATAATACAAATGTATATACATATGTTATTACATATGTACAACTTTATCACCCTACATTTGTCACTATTTGATTTAATTTATAATATAATTTCATAATTTTAATTAATACAAATTACATTATCTAATAAAATAATAATATTGATTATAATTTATTAAGATATTTATATAATTAAATCATAAAAATGATTTTTATGAAGTAATTGCCGCTCATACTTGTGAGTTGGCTTAATTGTCATTTTGATCCTTTATACTTTCTTTTAATCTATAATTAAATTTTTACCCTTTACTCAATTTAGTCATTTTTGCTAATTACCCTAAATTAAGCTAAATTCACCTAATTAAAACCTAATTAAACACATAAATAAACTCACAAATATTCATAATAATTATCTACAGGTTTAATTTTCTAAGACGGATGCCCGATACTACACTTTTCCGATACCCGTAAATTTTGAGTCATTACAAATACCAGCCATCTCTCAATGCTTATTCAACCAAATCAAATTAAGGGTGTGTGTACTTTCAATTAGAAATAATTTAACTGTTGGGACTAAATTAATTTAGGGTCTGTTTGTTCCACTTAAAATGGCTTCTGAAAAATGATTTCTAGAAAATGACTTACTTTCTTGAAGAAGTTAATATTTTTTGGTATTTTGATGAATCTATATAAAATATTTTCTGTTGTTTAACAGATTTCTTAAAAATATTTCATAGAAACTATTTTTAATGAAATAAACATACATTTAAGATTTTCTTATCTTTTCATTATTTAATTGAGTTTATTTTATATCTATAAATTTATACTTTACATATTTTTGCATATTTTAAAAATATTTTGTTAAATTCAGATTCATTACAACGTCATTTTTTAGTTACATGACTATCAAGTGAGTATTTTTTATTTAAAAATGTGGCATCAACAAAATTGACAAAAAAAATTTAACAATTTTAACAATTGGACTTGATTTTCAAATCTAAAAAGTAGAGGGAATAAATTTTTGAAAATAAAAATACAGAGACTAAATTGCAAATTTGTGAAGAGTATATAGACTTATGACATATTTTAACATTTATACTACAAAACACTTATTATTAAAATATTAATATTGAATATTTTCAATTATTATTTTAAAATTTATTATTAAAATAAAATTGAAATATTAAATAATTTATTAAAATAATAATTTATATTAATAATTTATTATATGACTAAATATGAATAATTAAATATGTATGTTTTATAATATTGAAAAATATAATATTTTATATTAATTTTTTAATTTTTTTAAAAATAAAAATAAAATTTATTATTAATATAATAATATTAAACTTGATTTCAGTTAATTTTTATATAAAAATAAAATTACCTATAGAGTAGCTTTTTTTCGGAAATTGACTTACGCTTTTCAAAAAGGGTAAGTCTTTTTACAAAAAAAAAAGCTTATTTTACATTGACTTATAAGTCATTTTTCGTTAACCAAGTTATTTTCTATGAAACAAATAAGGGAAAATACAGAAAATATTTTCTGTAAAACCTTTTAAATGTAAATAAATGAACCCTTAGTTAATCAATCAGCCATCAAAATTAATCTAGTAGAAGGCTTGTTAAAAGTTTTTTAAAATTTAAGTTATCAATTTGAAAGTTAAATAATTATTAATATATATCATATATCTATAAGCTCTCTATATATAAGTGAACCTATAGCTATCAATATAATGGGTTAAGAGAAAAATTTATGAAAAATAAAAATAAAAATAAAAATAAAATAAAATAAATCAATAAAAAGCACCAAAAATACTATATATATTATTAGATGTTGTGGCAAAACACATTATACTCTTAAAGGAAGAATAATATTTAAATTTTAGAGACGACATGATTGAAAAGGGATAGCCATGAACCCCAAATATAGACTATAAAATAGACATGAAAAGTACAAAAAAAATACTACATTTTTAATATAATGTTTTTAATTTAGTGTTTTCAATGTGTTATTTGTCATATTTTAACCTTGTTTAAATCAAAAGAAAAAAGAGCATGTATGAATTTTGATTTATTCAATTAACCGATTGAATTAAAAAAAATTAATTTGGCTTGATTAACTATTTAAAAAGATTATAAAAAATTAAAATTTTGAATAATAATAATTAAGTTTGGGTCTTAATTTAACCGACGATTTAAACACCCTTACGTTAAATCATTAAATAAATATTTACATACAATAAGTTTGAGGTATGCTTTTATTAAATTTTTGTTATTTTTACTAGTATAGCAGTTCAAATTTTTTGAATTTTGTTAATATTTTACTATATTTAATTTTATTCGAATTTTATTTTATAAAATATATTTTTTAACATATTTCAGTAGAAAGAATTTTGAGATGTTTTGATATATTAACCTGAAATTTTATAAATTATATTAGGGAGACTGTGGCCCCTGCAGCCCCGGCGCTACCCCTGCTTCCTCAAAAAGTAACAATTGATAATGACCAGAAAACTATCGAGTATTTACATCAGGAAGTGGAAATATACAAAAAAATTATGTAAGGAGTGCAAGATCACTAAACATCTATGCAAAGAGATTGAGTTTTGCAGAACTTTCATGAATACGTGTCTCGATGAGTTTATTGATTCAACCAATATACGAGTTAATCAAGTGAAGCAAAATATTAAGCGGGAGCAAAATGTATCCAAAACCTAGGCTAGGTTGCTAAGATGACCGAAAATATATACCTGGATAGAGGAAGGAATCAAATCTTCAGGAGTGTCTCAATGGCTTCAAAAAACAGTGGTGCCAGCTCGGGATTTGGAGTCTTGGTTGCGCACTTCACACCGGGGTTCCCAATTACTGTTGTAAGTTCAATCAAGAAGGGTATACCTCGGGGGATCTTGGCAGAGAAATACAATACGTCCTGATTCGCGTGCTTCCGCTTTGCTATAAAGAACACATTTGATGCAGCTAGTCGATCCATGGTTGTTTCTGCACTGCCCACCATGATGCCTGGAAATTCTTTTAGGACCTCATTTGAGTCAGGCAGTGACCTCCATGTCTGCATAATGGGAAGAAATCATTAGATGCTAGAAAAAATAAAATTGACAATTGGGTGGTGCTGGTAGCAGGGATCAATCACCACAAACATGACACTCCAAATGGACATGGAGGAAGACCTCTCAGCAGTGTGATCCTTCATGATGTAGGGCTTTGACAACTTTGTACCACAATAAACTAAAGCAATATGAAACAAACTTCTTACCTCGAGAAAACTAGTTCGCTCCATTCTTCCATCCTCGGAAAAGAACACATGCAACAAGATTTTATCATTGAAGTACCAGACTGGCTGCTGATTATTTTTCACAGCAACCTGCAGAAGGGAGCTAGGAGGACCAGGAGACATATTCTGGAACAATACCATAGGGAGCAGTGTCCTGGCTGCTGCTCCCGGTGCCAATGGGGGAACCTAATAAACAGTATCGGTTAAACCCCAATAATCTATTAACAAACTACCTAAAGACCAACCGTAATTACCTGAAGAGGTCCAGCAGCTGCCAGACCAAACGAATTCTTGTTGAACTGAATCATGAATCCATCAAGTGTGATCTGTGAGTTATTCTCAAACATTAAACTGTAAAATATTTGACCATCTTGTTGAGCTAACTGTGCACTGATTTGCAAACCCTGTCCGGTAGATGCTGGAAGTAAAATAGGCAAAGGAGGGCTGCAATCAAGGTAAAAAGAAATCAGTGAAGCTTGACACATGTTTAGTGTTTAAAACTTAAATATTATCACACCGAAAGCAAAATGTTCTGGTAGATATAACGGGACTTCTATCAGCATTCCAGCATACTTACCCAGAAGGCATTGCTGGCTGATCAGCAGGGATCATAGCATTGTTATCAAGGCCAATCAGATCGCCTAGCAAATCAGGCACTGGAGAAGCAGGTGCAGGCATGACTTGGGCAGGAGATGGCCGCCTAGCTGCAGTATATGGGACACTACTTGAGCTGGTTGAAGGTGATGCACCACCATCACCAACATTAGCGGAATACCCTTTTTCATTTCCATCAGGGTAGTCATCATCTTCAGTTCTCTGAGATGCAGTCTTCGCACGGGTAACAAAAGCATCTGGAGGTTTGTGATACACAGAGGACAGTGTAGCGATGTTGGCAAGAAGCTCATCCAGAAGAGATGGATCCAGTTGGTTTGAATCATCACTAATCACTGGTTTCTCAGCTAACACAACATCCTTAGCAGCCTGGGGGGAAATAGAAACACTAAACTACATAAAACTTACTGCACGTAGTCTAGATGTACCTCTAAATGACACAATCATGTCCACAGTGACACCTGCATTCAACAATAGCTATGAATTGCAACCCCCTTTACCCAGAAGATTAGACTTGCTGGATTTACAGGGAAAACCCACCACATAGGGGCAGGAAAAGTCTTTAAATAAAAGGACTCACATGCCTAATCATGCAGACATGATGAAAAGCATTCTAAAGCTCTTAAGTCCTTCCCCTCAAAGATAAGAAAGGGAACTAAATTTAAAAATGTCTCTGTAGTGAAAAACGATTCCTTAAAATCTTGAGATTAACTTCATAGAAATGGAATAATAAATTAACTTAAAAGAATAATGAATCACGATTGGTTAACCATACCTCAGGATCAGTTGATAGAAGACGCCAATAAATGTATGCACGGTCACGTAAATCAGGATTGTCAGTTTCCACAGTAGCATTATTCAAGACAACCTAAAAAAATCCCACATGATAAAAATTAAATGGGATGTGATTCCTGAAGATAAACGCGCATAGCTAAGTGTAAACAAAGATAACAAAACCATTAGAGAAATCTTTTCATATGCAAATGTGATAAAGCCAGAACAGAATCAACAGATAACTAACTGAAAAAAATGCATGAAGATCGCAAATGCAAGACCTGAATCATCTGCTGGGGTCCTTCAGTTGGCTTCTTAAGAAAAAGTTTCACTGTTGCAGTTAGCAGTTGCAGTTGAACTTGGGGAGGCTCTTCAGGGAAACTCTCCAAGAAGCTTTCAAGGAGCTCATCAGCATTGTCAATTCTTTCCGCATATTCTCCAATTATCCATATCATTGATGCCTTAGTAGCATGGGGTAAAAAGAGGATAAAATATGAGCTAAGTAACAACCTAACAGTAGTAATAGAAATATGTACTAATATTTTTGAACTTGTGACACAAACATACCTTAGCTTCTGGCTCATCTAAAGTGTCCAAGCTCTCGCATAGGGTTGCGATGATGGATTCATACCTGGGAAGGTCATAGTAAATCATGAGCAGGGCTTTCAAGGTGCAAACAAGAGGTTTCTGTTACTATTAAGAAATGCAATGACATTACTTGCATGCTTTGGATCATATTGCAACACAAAATAGAAGTACAAAAAATGGGACATACATGTTAGGGTATCTTCTAAAGATATCTTTGATAACTATAATAGCCTCTTGAACAACATAGTTTACTTTAATCTTGATCAACTCAAGCAGAACACTGATGCATCGTTCAGCTGCTCTGTCCAACTTGATAGCACAGCGACCTATGGCACGAACTGCCCTCCTGACGAAATCTACATCTACTTCTGTGGCATATTCTTTAAATTCCAATAAAACCTACAAAGGTATCCACCAAGAGAACATCTCAACTATATGACTTCACATCAATATTAGCATGTCCTAAATGCAGGAGCAAAAACTATTAAGAAGCCCATCATACCAAAACTTTGATACCTGGTCTATATTTCGGTCAGAAGCAAGCTTGATCATGATTTCTAACTTTTCCATCTTCACATAAATTGGATCATTGTACTTGCAGAAGAACACCTAGCACGAACAAGCATTTGATAAGCATAGATTCAAGGCTACTACATTGATACTGAGCACAAATATCAAACTGTAATGCAGAAGTCTGTAGGAAAGCTTGCATTTGTTTATTCCATATCAATCCACCTTGATCTCATGGGCAAGGATTGTAGGCCGCTTTTGTACTATAAGGTTGATATTCCGCAATGCAACATACTGTATCTCAGGTTCTGCAGATAGTAATGTCACAAGAGGAGGAGCCATCTTTTTGCAAAGATTTCGAACAACATCAGTGCTAGAGATAAGTTCCATTTGTAGAAGGATCATCTGGACATCAATAAGAGAAAGGAGAAGATACAAAAAAATTAGAGAATTTTCACAAGGACATTAATAAAAGACAATACTGATGTTGAAGCAAATTAATGAATGGAAACAAAAGTTACCTTAACAGCTGAAAGTACAACAGCACAATTAGCATGCTGAAGTCGTGGCGTAATTCTCTCCACTATATTTTCTGCTTCACGTGCATCTGCTGCCTTGTATCTAGAAAGGGCATCAAGTATGAAAACTTGACCCCACCTGACATGCACCATTATCAAAATAAGATGGGCAAAGCACAAGGTTCCCAGACAAAACTCAACATAAAGAAGTAGCCACTAGATCAGTGACTTGCTCTGGCTGTCTTGATGGAAGATCACATATGAGCAACAAATCAATCTGAAAGACCAAGCTACGGATAAACTCACTTTGAGAAAGAAATCATAGTCTCCAAAATATGGAACATAAAAAGTACCAAAAATTCTGTTGATACCTGCTTTATTAGGCAATTAAAAGGACAGCTCAACCACATGGCAATGCCATGATAGAAGGTAATTGTTTTGAAATATAAAATTAAAGGGGTTTAAACAAGGCCATACTTTTTCAAACCTCTGAACTTACTCTGTGCATTCATTAAGAGCAGTAAGAAGCTTTGAGAGCGTGTGACTAGTGATTTCAAATATTGGTCTACTACTATGCTCTTGGATCTCAGCAAGAGCTGCCACAGCATTAGCAACAACCATTGGGTTGTTGTCAGATATCAAATCCTTGAGAGACTCCAGAAAGCCCCTGTCCTCAACCAACTCAGCATTTATGTCATAAAGTTTAGCAACACATACGGCAGCTGTCTTGCGAACATATGGATCATCATCCTGTTAAACTATTTTGCTCGGTAAGTCAAATACATAATAACTAGCGTGAATTGTATATAGCAAGTAGATGATGTTGTTGGAAACTAAAAAACTAAAAGAATTGTTAAAACTTGGAACATATACCATCAAAGGAACCAACCTTGAGGCACCGCTGAAGGGGATCACAGAGGTATTCTGTGATCTTATCAACACGGATACACCCCATAGTCCGAACAGCCAAAGCACGAATGAGAGGGTTTGGATCCTGTGAATCCTGCATATACAAGTTCATTAGAGATCCATGCAGAATTATTAAAAATTCTTAAGACAAACATAACATGCATCCTAACTCCCTATTATGCTTTATATCTTTGAGGCAGATGCAATTGGTAGATCCGAAGGTTAATGTTTAACTTCTTTTCCAGAAGGCAGACATTATCAACCACAAATATATGTGCAAAAAAAATTTGTAAAGCCCAGTGTTCTGATATCAGAATGACATCTTGTATTAGTAAAGAAATGCAAAAAGCACAATGTACTTTATCAGAAGTGAAATGCTGTGATAAGCAACTTAGAAGCAACCGTTACTTATTTTAGCACTAGAATGATATCAAACTTTCTTTTCCCTAAATATCAAAGAAACTCAACACAAGTGAAGAAGAAAATTAGATTACAAAGACCTGGAATTTATCAGCTATTTACTCATCTATGTTACCCATTTCCTTCGCCAATTGCATGGATTTTGTTTGACTATCAAATTAATAATATAATAATGTACTACAATCTTAGGAAAGATACATCTTTGGCCCTCTAAGAGCTAAAGAACTCCATTTCTTGCAGATAGTCAGTCACCTTCAAACTGTGCTCCTAAAAGGCTTGAGGCTGAGAAACACAGCCTGAGGATGAAAATAAGCAGTATCTTAGTCGACATATTTTTTCAGATTCAAATCTACGTATCATGAAATATCAACATTTATGCCAAATGGAAAAGAAATACCCATTTCCTTTAAACCATGATTAACAGTAAGATAGAGAGCATAAAAAACTGTATACCTTTACAAATGTATTTACTGCAAGAATTGCAAGGTCAGGCTGGCTCTTAGCATAATTTATAAGGTACAAATAGACAAGCTTTTTCAGCTCCAAATTCTCAGTTTGCATGCAATTCACAACATCTGTGAATAGTGATGACACATCCTTCCCAACCGTCATTGCAGCAATAACCTTCTTCACAGCATCTTTTCTTTTATCCTTGATGATATTGGAAAATAGATGCATGATTATAATCCATAACCATAACCATAACCATATGGCACGATAATAGACATGCTAAAATATGAATTCAAATCCCAATGAGGACAGCTTCTACACCTTTGACATGCTAAGAACTACATAATTAAAAAATCTTCAGAAAACTAATGTTTACTAAAAAAAATCAAGAGAACTGAAAGTTTTCCTACAATTAAAGTTCAGTTTTCACTTAGATTAAATATAAATCTATTCCGGAAAAGAAGTTGATAAAAAGGCAAACCATAATCCGGTGCTCGAATCAAGTAGCACTAATCTATCCTAATCAAGAAAATCGAATCTCTATTTCCATAATCCGAAATAATCCAAGTAGCTTAGCTAACTAAAACATAATTCAGAAAATTTAAGACTTCAAAATAACAAATCAAAACGTAAAACAAATAGATCTAAGGAGGAAAAAGGAGCTAAGCCTAATCCACTATAAAGATGATCAAATCGCAAAACTAAGGAATGGAAATGAAGCAGATAAAAACAGGAAGCGGAAAACAAGATGTAGATGGATTAATAAGTAGGTACCCTGTGCTGAGAATTGAGCTCTTCCTTGAGTTCAGGGATTTCCCCCTTTTTCGTCGTCGAGAAGTACTTAGAATCGTGACCGCTCATTTCTCACTCTCAGAGGTTTCACCTCTTGTTATTGTCGTTGTTTGGATTGAATCGTGAAGGAAAATGTAAAATTGTAAACTGAAGCAATGGCGAATTGAGAATTAGAGAGCGAGAAGAAGAGACGAGATCGTTGATTTTTCAGAGAACCGGAAAGCACATTTCAGTCACTATGTTTATGTAATAATATTTTGTTAACCGTTATAGTCCTGAACCGTATATTGGGCTTTGGTGACTGAATGCGAAGTGAACGGCATCGTTTTGAGTCCTTATAAATTAAGGTCAAAATTTGCTGTTAATACTTTGACAAAATTTGAAATTTAATCCTTTTACTTTTCTAATTTATCAAAACTTAGTTCTATCATTAACAATTTTAGTATTTTTTGTCGAAATCTGTCGACTTGGCATGTTGATTGACAAATTTCGATGAAAATTGTCAACAATGATAATAATTGGACTAAAATTTTTAAATTAAAAAATATAAAAAATTGAAATTTTAACTTTTAAAGGATAAGGATTAAATATCAAATTTTAGATAAATACAAGAACTAATAATATTCTAACCTAAATTCAAATGCAAAGTATTGAGCCTAAAAGGGGGCGAGCCCTTCCCCAATAAATAAAAATCCGTAATTTGATTTTTAAGGGTGAAGTATAGAATTATACAATCAAGCGTGTTTTTGTTTTAGTTATCAAACTACGAAAATTTTCAATTTTGTTACTAATTTCAGATCGTTTCTTGTTTGATTACTCTCGATTAAATTATTAATGGTATAATAACATATTTAGTCCTTAATATTTAAATATTTATTATTTTGATCCTAATTCTAAATAATTCAATAAATTTAACCCTCCACATTTACAAATTCTATTAACCTCAAATACATATAATTAAATATAAATTATATATTATAAAAAATACAAAATATAATATTATACAATACTATAATCCAATATCCATTATACAGGTGTTCATGGGCCGGGCCGGGCCCATAAAAAATTTCGGCCCGCATACTAGGCCTGGGCCCGGCCCGGCCCGAAATCTGGGCCTAAAATTTTGTCCAGACCCGGGAAAAATTTCTTAGGCCCGAGCCCGGCCCGTTTTTTTAAAAATAAACACCAATTTTTTAAAAAAAATTAAAAAAAGTATTTTAAAAATATTTTAAAAATATTTAAAATTTAAAAAATATAAAAAATATTTTTTATTATATATTCTGGCCGGGCCGGGCCCGGGTCCGGGCCAAAAAAGTCGTGCCCGAGGCCCAGCCCGTTTTTTAAACGGGCCTCATTTTTTTGCCCAAACCCATATTTCGGGCCTATATTTTTACCCGAACCCTCCCATATTTCGGGCGGGCCGCCCGGCCCATGAACACCTCTAATCCATTAGAATTTAAAACCCAATTTAATAATTTATTTTTTACTGATATTATACATAGATTCTATAATATAATATATGTAAGAGTTGTTAATTTTTTTGTCCTTACAATTCAGGAACTCATTTATCTAAATATTCCTTATTAAATGTCTAACTTTTATCGTAATTTTTTTCGGTAAAAAATAATATCATAAAGCGAAAACATCAATCGATTAAATCTTAACTCGACATTGACCGAACTAGATCAGCTAACAATAATCCTTTTGCTGTAACCGGGAGACCTTTTACACTTGCAAACTTGAACTTTCAAAAGCAGCACATTTGGTCATATAATCGGGAACCCCCATTATGAATTCTTGAAATATGGTGGATCCTTACCCTTTTAACTCCTTAGGATTTGATGCAACAAGAGCAATTCTACCAAATTGTTGTCTCCCCCACCAGCCAAAAGAAATTCTACCAGTAGTGCATCATCACATTCAACCTCTATCTATTTAAAACCCTTCTCTCAAACTATAAGAAGACTTTCCAAAACTGCTATTGTTTCTACTTTAAAGATAAAATCGTTACCAAAAGTCATCGAGAAACCACACAACCAGTCTGCATCTAAGTCTCTAAATACACTTAGCCAAAGTTTGAAATCCATGTTCCAAATAAGAAGCAATGATATCTCACATGGACATGAAAAACATACGTTCACCTTATAAACTTGAATAATAGCTTGCTAAGATAAAATTGTACATAAAACTCAAACATGTAAGAATAGTAGAAGATATAGAATTTGTATGTTATTCATGTAAATAAATAAATATTTTTTGAGTTTATTAAAATTTATTTGATTTAATTTTTTATTTTTTTATAATTAATTTAAAATAAAATAAAATTAAAAGTGATATGATATATTAAATTGAAGAAAGAAGACAAGTATGTTAAAAAGTAGTTTAATAAAACAAAAATAAAACAAATCTAAGGATCAAACACATGCTTAATAAATTTAAATATAACTTCTTTACCACTTCACTAATAATCATTATTAAATAACTTATTAAAAAATATATTTTTCACATAAAATATTTTCTATCATCCACGTCATGGGTGTGTCATAATAATGAAAATAACTTGATCTTAAAAAGTAGAATGATGTATATGAGTTTTGCACATGGAGGAAATTTGGGTATGGAAGAGCTATAAAGCCTAGAGACCTTGTCTTTGTGGGAAACAAAAACATAATTGATATCAAAGAGTGTTTCTTGCATGCGGTCGAAATTAAATAAATAATTAAATTTTATTAGATTGAGTGGTAAGGATTAGAGGTTCTTTAAATAAGTTTTTCTATTCGAGTTTTATATATAAAAAATAATAATTTGTGGAAAGTTTAATCTCTTTTAAAAATTTGATCTAACTCAACTCTAAATTTAATCCGAATATAATGTGGATATTGAAATTTTAAAAAAATTAAAATCAATGATATTACAAATTGGCATGAAAATAATGTTTTTCCTTTCTCCCTTCTCTTTGGTGTAGTATTTTCTCCCCTCTATAAGCCTTTAGCTTTGGCCTTGCTATGAGCCACCACTGGGCTAACCCCTCTCACCTCTCCACTATCAATCCTAGGTTTTTTTCCCCTTATTTTTCTAGCAAAATAATTTAAGCCAATTGTTGGAAAATTTGATTGAGAAAATAAAAGTTTTGCAAGCAGATTAATTTTCTTTCATAAAACCGAAATGTTTTTTTTTTTGTTATCTATAGCAATAAACTTTACTAAATTAGTACCTGTTTTTTTTTAAACTCAACAAAATCTAGTTTATTCTTGGTATTCAAGCAAAATGATTTTCTTTGCTATTCTCAAACCTTCAATTTCTTAAAGAGTGGGATAATTTCTGAACCAAACACAGAATAAAAACTTTAACCTTTCAGCGGGAAAAGTTAATTCTCTCCATGGGTAAAGTGAAACCAAAACAATAACCCAAAGTTCTCATAAAAATAGAATTTACTTTGAAAAAATAAATCTCACTAAATTTCGGCATAATAACTATGTTCAATGATTATGCATATTTTACTTAACTCATAGTCCCTATATACAGGGAAAAACCACAAATGTTGCCAGAATAGGAAAAATAATAATATTTTAATAGAAAACAAGAATTCCTCTAGGACTCAATGTAGAGGGCAGCACACACATTGGGGATACCCAATGTATCGCCCACCCCTATCATATGCAGGCTTATTGGTTTTCATGTATCGAATACAATGGGTATGTTTTATCTAGTCTTATTTAAAACAAACTCATATAATTTTCCAACTCAATAACATGTTTTCTATTTCCAAAATAATCTAATTGATTCTTTCAATTAAATTATTTTCTAAACTCAATTTTAATTTTGTTAAAATTATGATGGCTTTATCGTACTAGAATCTATAATAAGATAAATTTAATTGTCTCGTTCGATAAAATTGCAATGACTAATTAATCTAATTTTTACTTTGAACTCAATTATTTAATTGCAATCAATTAAATAATAATTCAAAGAAACTAAATTGATTTCCAAGTTTCTCTCTTTTTTGTGAGAAAATGCATTTACTATGGATAGTAATATGTGTAATTTATTTCTCTTTTCATCATTTTCATTCATTCAACATATCAATTTTGGTTGCAATTCAAACAATGTTATGTGAGCTAGCGGAAGGACCAATTGGACATACATAATTAGGGCTCAAATAATTTGTATTTAAGTTCAGACTATTATCTATTAATTACAACATTATTTATTCATGGAGTCAATCCACTAAAAGTACCATGACTGAACTCTCTCTTATTGTATATCATTACGAAAACAACTTATTTTTCTCGTTCAATGACATTGTTATTTGTGTGTTACGATGCCCTTAATCTCTTTTGGTTGAAATCTGTTCACCCAATATTATCATATTTTATCTCATAATAACCATTGAATTTTTCACCATGAAAAAAATTATTACTAGCAAATAGTAAAATAAAATTTTCGTCTTGGACAAATGACCCATGGGCACGTTTCTTTTTCATAAACCATTTAATGTCACTAAGAGGATATCATTTATCCTTTATTGGGCTATGAATTCCACTATTGTAAATGAAATAATGTCATACATAAGTTGCGTACCCAACTTACCAGCTTTCAACCCTCGACCAATGGAACACAAGTTTTCAATATATCAAAATATATGAGTTAAATACACATGGTCTGTCACTTACTTAGGATTTCGATAAGTCATACCATGAACCTTACAAGTGAATAAATTCATAAATGGATTCAAGATAAATTTGGCATGGGTCATGTCTGATGTATTCTTAGTCTAGACAATTACACTTGTGTATTTATCTTTCTGTGAGTCATTCGCTTCAATACCCAAAACAAAGCGCTTCAATACCCAAAACAAAGTATCTCCTCAATCAAACACAAAAGAAAACATAAAGTTTATTGAATCAACTGCTCAATTTTGATTCATCAGAGTATGTATCATTTAGATGACCTACTAATATAAGTTATCTTCTACACTACGATCCGGCCACATGATGCAACTTAATATTATTTAAACTTAAGTAAAGAGTGAGTCAATATTTGCTTATTCATTTTGTTTTTCATGTGAAAAATCATTGAAGACAAACGTACAAAAATAATAATTTCAACTATGAAATTTTATTAATCAATCTGTTTAAAATATTATCAGTGTTATTGATGAAACCACTTTTGTTTCCCTCATATTACATTTTAGTCACTTACGTTATCGTTTTGTTACGAAGTGGTCACTCTGCCGTTAAGCTCTGTTACCTCCCAAACGGCAATCCTACATAGCAATCTAAATGGGTTTTAAATGTCAACTTGGATGTCCAACTGGGATGAGAATAAGTTTTTAATTAAATAACTTTAATTAATTGAAAATTTTAAATTATTTATACCTTGAACTGGAAAAGAAAAATCGTTTGTCTCCTTTTCTTTTAGTTTTCTTTTCCGTTTTGATTGAAAAAAACTATTTTCATCTTGGACATCTAAGTTGGCATTTAAAACCCATTTGGATTGCCATGTAGGATTATCGTTAGGGAGGTAACAGAGCTTAACAGCAAAGTGACTATTTCGTAATAAAATGATAACGTAAGTGATTAAAACATAACATTTCAAACATAAGTGACTAAAATATAATCTGAAACAAACAAAATTAACTATTTTTATAGTTTACTCTTAAATCAAATATTTGTCGCCAAAAAAATTTACTTTCACGGTCAATGATATGGGTATTCCTTTATATTTGTAAAAATTAACAAAAGTCGTAGCCTTAAACTTCTAAGGAAATTTGGTTGGGCTGCTTAGGGATGGTAAAAGAAACCGTCTCAAGATATTTATGAAGTTGGTTTTTTTTTTATGTATTCTTTTGTCATAACAAAGGTATTCACTATTAGTAGTGATGATTATTGTTTTCATATAAGTATTTCTTGAAGAGGTAAATAATTGATCATGAAATATGTTCTATTTTCATGAATAAGAATTAAACTCTGATTACATGATTAAAGAATGAGATGAGCAATTATCACGCTACATCATATCATTAGACATGTTCATGGGTCGGACCACCCGAAATTTGGGAGGGTTTGGACAGAAATATAGACTCGAAAAATGGGTTTGGACAAAAAATAAGTCCCATTTAAAAAATGAGTTGGGCTTCGGGTAAGACATTTTTGGCTCGGGCCCAAATTCACTAAATAACAAAAAAATCTATTTTTTTAAATATTGTTTTCTCCTTTTTTTTGCTACCATTTTACTATTATGTTGCTACTATTTTGTTGTTATTGTTTGGATATTGTATAGAACTTATTTTATTGTTAATTTTGTTATTATTTTAAAGACATTTGTTAATTTTATTATTATTTTAGAAGCATTTACTTGTTAAGTTACATCTATCTTAGTGTTATTTAAGTATACATATTTTTTAAATTTTATTTTCAATTTGTTGGAAAATATTTATTTTTATGTTTTTAGTATTTTTGATGAATTATATATATTTTAAAATAATATAAAAATTAATATGGGCGGACCGAGTCGGGCTCGGACTTTTACATTTTTATCCAGGTCAAGCTTAGACAAAAGTTTAGGCTCATTTTTTGGGCCTAACAAACGGGCCTAAATTTTTAGATAAACACACCTCTACACACGATTCTCTTTTTAATTTATTTTCCCAAATTTCCCTCTCATTTTCATTTTCTTTTCTTATGTATGTCGTCTGAAGCATAGTCTTTGTTGTAAATCACAACACCTCAAAAAGTAAACCATTATCAGCAAATTCGACGTTGAACAAAAAAAAAAAAAGGGACAAAACAAAATCAATGGGAAGTGATGACAATTATTTTTTTAATTTATTAATCACAATTAAAAAAAAGTTTGAATTAACTTCAATTCAAATAAAAGTAAGGTATAAAATTAATTTTCTAGTTTGAGATTCGATAGAGTCAAGTTGAGGTTCGAGCATGTTTGTAGAGGAGCATCGAGTCGAGTTGAAATCTGACCCATTTCACTCCATTGGCTGTTAAAATTTATTTAAAGCAATGATTGGAGTTCTCGTTTGACACTAAAATGATATAAACTCAAAACATTGTGATTCAGTTCCTCTCGAACATTATAAAAATAAAAGGTTATTGGAATTTTGAAGTAGCCACAAAAGCCCTCTCCTTAGACTTCTCATAAAAAATCACTTTGATTCTATTCTCCGCATCCCAAAAGAAAAAAAAACGGGCCTTTTATGATCACTCCAAATATTCTTTTTGGCTTAAACAACTTTTGAGTCCTCATTTTGAGTTAATATTTAATATAATAAATAATTATCAATACAAGAAATGGTAAGCAAAGCAAAGCATTTCACTATATTGCTTTCCATTGACACTTAATCACTTTGCCATCAGTGACAGACAGGATATATATATACATATATATTCTTTTTTATATGCCATTATATGATATTTAAGTATAGGTTGATATGTGTTAATCAGCTTGACACATGCTTTCACTTTACATCTGCTTTGCCTCACCCTTTATTATTTTTATTTGCTTTCTTGCCAACAACCTTCATTTATTTGTTTTAAGAAAAAGAAAAAAGTCTTTAAACAACCAGATTAATTCTTTAAACAGCTCTAATCTCTTTCAATTCCATTATTTCACTTTTCTCAATATAAATAGTAAAAGTGGAAAAGAACGGACAGATATTTTACGTGTAAAATCTTTAAAGAGGGAAAAATCACATGTAAAGGAGATATTGGCTTAACACTAAATGAGTAAATAAAAGATGGTATAATATGGAGAAAATAATCCTAAATGTATTGAATCTACAAACTCAAACCCTAAAAACAAATTTCTCTCTATAGTTACCATGAAACTCTCACCAAAACCCATATATGGCTACATCTTTTTGCCGTCAAGAAAAGCCCTTACTGATTGGTGCGTCTGACAGGATACAATGACCCCTTTAATTAGACTTAAATTAGGGTTCTAATCATATTAAAATATCTCTAGAATAATCAGAGTCCAACTGGAAAAAAAAAAGTCATGCTTGGAGTCTAAAATACGACTGTATAACTTGGAGAAATCGTCATGACGTCCTATGCATACTCATCACGACATTACCACCATTATTTGGGGTTTAATCGTATCGTTGCAACGTCGCCTCTATTTTACCTCTTCTTCGATAAATCATCGAACATTTTTCTAAATATCTATAATATATTCAATAAATACAAAATACACCCCACAAAATATATTCTATTTTTATAAATGAAAATTAAACCTCTAATTCTACATAAGATCAGCCACACCACGTGATTAACATTTAACAATTACTGCTACCGTACAGAGAACATATATATTTATATTTTTCCCGGAATTTAGTAAAAATATAGTGTAAGTGGAATGAGAACGATCAAACAAAGGGTTTATATATATTTCTCCATAGAGTGAATCAATTTTCATGCCACCCACTTTTTCATTAAGTGCTAACCCATCATTATGGCCCCTGGATTGGACAACACTCAAAAAGGGTTGCAATAAACAAACCAATCTACACTTGGGAAATTGCTTTGACTGTTATCTTCTCATTGGAAATTTTATGCTTTCTCATAAAAATAATATTAAAATTATAAAAAAATTTAAGAAAAATAAATTAATTACGAAAATAAGATATTTACTATAATAATTTTGGATGTTATCTAACATATTAGCGGTATCAATAATTTTTTTTAAAAAAGTTAAAAAATAAAAAAATATTTATTTAATTAATGTTGTCAATGTGTCAAACGGCGCTCTCTTGATTTAATAAAAAAAAAGTTAGTTTCCTCTCTTTTTCTTTTACTCTCCTCTAGTTTGGTAAATGATAATGTTAGGAAAAGTATTAAAAGCTTGGAAGTAGAAGTGATTTTAGGGATTAAATTTAGGGAAAAATCTATTATCTGGTGTTGGAATCATAAATCAGTTTTTTATTATTTTTTTCACTAAAACTTTTTCAGCTTTTTTTCTTATCAATTTTTTTTAAAAAAAATTCAATGATGCGGCTAATATATTAGACTGTATTAAAATTAGTATAACAAACATACAATTTTCGTAATTAATGTACCCTTCACTCTATCTTGATAATTAATTAATTAATTTTAAAAATATTTTTATAAAAAAACCTGAAATTTTATTATAGGCCTCTTTTCTATAGTTGTTTTCCAAGTGAAGAAAATAAAATAAAATAAATGGTGTAGCCTAAGAAAAACCATGTAGCAAAGTAGAGTTTGACCATACCAATCCATATTCTAATGAATCCATCTTTAGAATATATCATCATATATATGTTATATTTTTTTTCAATCAAATCCATCAATTTGCTTTATAACAAAGAAAAGAAAATTTGTAACTCTACCCACTATAGATTTTTAAGTGTATTTTATGCTGATAAATAATCAACCTTCCATTGGAGTTTATTTTTCTCAATTTAACAGTAAAGTTGCTTGACATTATCATTGCATGTACATATACTACAATTTGAACTTTTTAAAGTGCTTCCACTTCATATAAAGAATGAACTATGTCTATACCATGTACATGCATCTCCCAAATTAACAATTATAACCATTTAAATGATGAGTTGGGAAGAAATTTTGTCCTTTTTTATTTAAAAAATAGTAATTTATATAGTAGTATTCTCTCAAAGTACTATCCGAGTGAGCCCAGTTATTAATCTTCCGCTGGTCGTGAGTTTTAAAATTACACCATACTCAGCATAAGGATCGAACCCTCGACCATTGGTTAAGGTAAAAAAAATTCAACTGAATATAATATATACTATCATGAGACTAAAATATTGTCATAAAATTCATTGTTTAAATTTAAAGTGTGTGCACTTCAAAATAAAGAGCATAACTTCATTACAACAAAATAATGATGATGATGAGATCAAAGATTTGAAATCAAGTTAGGTAATATATAAGGATATTTGAAAATTTATTAAAGAAAATGAAGGGAATAATTCTTAGTTTTATTTATTTCTTTATTTTTACAATTTCATTAAAGAAACAAATGCGCCAATGACTTCAAAATTTGGATAACTTTTATTTTTGTAAAATATATTTTCAGGTAAGGAGCAGGTTTGATTGGTCCAATCTTATATTACAATCAGATATGTTTTTTCTTGAATGAAATAAAAATATGAAAACGAGATTCTCAATATTCTTATATCAGAAACAACCATGGTGATATGGAAACTGATTTTGTTGACTAAAACTATTGATAAATGTTGCTCTGCCCATGATTTCATCCTCCACCTCATGTAACGCCTGCAAATTAATACATTAAAAAAATGAGAAAAATGATACATTTTTCGAAATATTGTATTGTATTGGATACAGATACAGATACAGAAACGATTAATGGTGCTACATTGAACTATGAGGAATGGATTGGAATACAGTACCCATAGCTCATCTTCGTCTTCGTCTCTAGTTGAATTACATGCGAGTTTCGGAGTCTCAACAGTGTCATCGTTGCGAGTGAACCGGCCTCGTACACGAGGACGATTGTCTGCTAGTGTTTTACGGCATGCATACTTTGCAATCAAACATAAACCAAACCAAACCAAACCGTAATTACTAGTTTAGAACACAATCAAAAACAAATTAATGTAGTAATTAACAATAATCATCATTGAAAAAAGGTTGTGAAAACCTTAATTGTTTTGTTGAAGTTCCTTAGATTACGCTTTGCTCTGTACTTTGAAATCCTCTCTTGTCTCTCTTCTGGGTTGTATCGTCCTACTTTGAACGGTACTTCTTCTATTAACGAATTCTCTATAGTCGACCTTTGGTTGTCATTCACGTTTCTCATATTCTAAATCGTCGAGGAACAAACAAGATTTAAAAAAAAAAAACAAAGACAGAGTGAATAACATAATTTGTTTGGTGGTGCTGGATACCTCTAAATCGCCGGTGCTGGAAACCTTCCTCATATGTGCGGCGAAAAAGGTGTTTTCCGGCAAGCTGAAAGCGGTTTGGCCTCGAAAATTCTGGGGTTCCATCAGAGAATTAGGAGCGGTTTGGAAGGGAAAGTTAGGCTTTGTTTCGAAAGAATTGCTACTAAAGCTCCTTTGCAAGTAATTTGCTACATTGTCAATATTAAAAGCAGAATCGAAATCCACTAGAGATTCTTCATTTTTAACAGCCGGAAAACTCAAGCTGCTGGAACTTTGGTACTCGTTTGCTGCATTTGGATCAAATGAGAAAGATGGAAAGTGGGTAGTTTGATAAAGGCTGAGATTTTCAAGCTGGTCCGTTAATGGCGACCCTGAAACCAACTGGTCTGAACAATTGGATTCGTCCATTGGGTTTTGTTGGGTCATCAAAGATTGAAGATTGTAAACGGATGAGGAATCGTAGAGAGGAACCAAAGGAAGATCAAACAGGAAGTGCTCATTGAATGTATCAGGCGGAACAGATATATTGTAAGACATTTGACAACCAAACTGGCTAACTCTTGATTGAATTAAACCTCCCCAAACAGAATTATAGAAACAAAAATTAAGAGAAGTGGGGTTGATTTTGTTTTCCTATTTATTCAAGGCTTTCGCATCACATTCATGCAAGAACAAGACAAAGGTCTATGGCCTTTCAAACAACACACATATATATAGACTAGACCAGAGGAGATGAAGAATTTCTTTAGCCAATTAGATTATGACATCTGGAAAAAATGTTTAAAAAAAGATTTTTTTTTTTTTGTGTTTATACGGGTTTGAGTCAGGAATTTTTTTCAATTTTACGAAATATTTTTAATAAATATTTTATTTCATATATTTTCAAGCGAACATGTTTTTTTTTCTATTTTTCAAGAAAACAAAAACGAAAATTGTATTTATTTCCTAAAACCAAACATAAATTTGATTTTTCGAAAATTACTGTTGAGGTAAGTTAAATATTTACTCTAGTTTATCATAAGCAAAAGTATGTTCCTTTCATTTCCCTTTTAGAAATTTATTTAAAATATGTAATTTTATATATTTGTATATTTAAATATCTAAAATATTATTTAGATATTTAAATTAAATGTTACAAAAAATTGAATTAATTACTTAAGAAGTATTTAAAATGTGGATTGAATTTTAGTTTGGTTGGTATCGGTATTGACATTGTTGCTAGTATAAGAGGTAAGGGTGAGTAAAACTCGATTCAATTCGAAAAAATCGAAAAAAATTTCGAAGTTCGAGTAAACTCAAATAAGTAATTCGAGTTTCAAGTTCGAATCAAGTTGAATTTTATAATTCAAATAACAGATTGGTGTAATTGCCTTTTGGTCCCTATCAAGTTTGAAAATGAGCAAATTGAATTAAAAAAAAAAAGAAATTCAAAATAATTTTCAAAAATACAAAATAACTTTTAAATTTTAAAATATTTATAAAATTTTCAAAAAAAATATCCTTAAAAATATATAAAAGAAGTTTAAAAAATTAAAAAATTTTCTAGAATAATAATTTTGAGAACCTAAATAAGTTAATTAATGATTAAAGTTTATCGTACTAAAGCATTTTTTATTATTATTTTGCTTTGAAAAGGTTTTCAAATATCAAATTTAGGTGCTCTAACATGAAACTAGTTATGCTGTAATAAGATTTTAATTTAACATGTTTAATTTTTTAATTTAACTTGAATAATTTCACTCGATTAGACTCGACTTGAATTTCATCTCACTCGATTCGATTAGAAAAAAATTTCAAATCAAGTTAGGATGATAAAATAGGACTAGTCAACTCAATTAACTCAAAAAAATTTCACTCAATTCGTCTCACTTCGATCGAACGCTCACCCCTAGCAAGAGGACATGGGTTTAAATGCGCTGAAACGCATTATCCTCTCATTTAAGGGTTCGGGGGTTATGAGTAGCTCTAGACATTATATATATATATAAAGCATATATGATAAGATTAATGTAAAAAAAGTATTTAAAATTTATATTTCATACATCAAAGTATTAATAATGAATTACAATAAAATAATTTTTATTATAAATTAAATCGATATATTTTTTATATATCATAGTATTAATAAATTTAAATATCATTTAAATGAATATTTTATCTTTTCAAAAATATTTCTTGTTAAATTAAAATTTTTAAAAATGATATTATATCATACTTTTTAAAGCAATATTAAAGTAATGTAAGTAAACTGTTGTTAAGCATCTATTAGATGGCATTATATATATAAAGCAATAATTAAAAACTAAACTGCAGTAAAGTATGATGAAGCATGAAGTCAAGGCCACAAATCATTTATTTTTAAAGTCTCAATTAAAAATTCAAAGTGTTGCTCACCCATGCCACTTTAGTCATCATGAAGCCTTTCTAGGGCAGAGGGGCTAAGCCTATATAAAGAAATTAATCACCTTTGTCAAAGTAATGTATTAGTATGGTTTGGTGGATCATTTCGAATTTATTTATATTTTTAATTATTTTTTTATATATTTTTGTTGATGGGTCGACCTTTTCGAAAGATATTTTTAAAGTGTTATCCATTAAGTAGTTAATCGATTTCTCAATAAATGAAAATATTGTTCTTTGATAGAGGCTTTTGTGCGTCAAAATGCCAAGAGCACATACCCAATAGGCCTAATTCGTAAAGTCAAGAATGCATTGATTGGTGATACTTGTAAGTAGGGGTGTGCATAATTCGGGTAAAACCGAAAAAATTCGGTTAACCGACCAAATTCGGTTAATCGGTCGGTTAACCGAATTTTTTCGGTCGGGGGTTGGTTAATTTTTTTATGATTTTTCGGTTAATGGTTAATTCGGTTCGAAACCGGTCGGTTAACCGAAAAAATTAATAAATAAAATTATTCAACCCAGCCCAAACTCAATTACCCAACCCAATAAAACTAAAACTAAAACTAAAGTTTACCAAATTACCCAATCCAATAAAACTAAAACTAAAAGACAACCCAATTTACTAAAGTCTAAAACCCAATTTACTTTAATAATTTATAAATTTTTTAAATTTTAAAAATAAAAAATAAAAAAATTCAGGTAATTCGGGTATTTTTCAGTAATTCGGTTAATTCGGTTAATTCGGGTAATTTTTAACCAAAAATAAAAAAAATACATACTTTTTGGTTAATTCGGTTAACCGACCTTATTAACCGAAAAAATTTCGGTTCGGTTAATTTTTTTTAAAAAAAAATCGGTTCGGTTAACGGTTAAAAATTTTGGAAGGCCGGTTAATTCGATTATAGTAATTTCGGGTCGGTTAACTGAATGAACACCCCTACTTGTAAGATTCAGAAATGATGTCAATATAAGACATTTGAATAATAATTAAGCAACATATTGCGCCTTCAACCATGATATCACTAGGGCAAAGTACAATGGCCAAAGTCCTCGAGGAAGACAATACATTTGATTGTTGGGGATCAATCAACTATCTAGTAGACAATACTTGGAATAAATTATATTATTCTAGTTAAAAATAAAGTAAATATCATATATACATTCGAATGTATCTTAATTACATCCATATAAATATATTTATATGTAAATATAAGTTTTAAAGTTATTAATTAAGTTTAATAATTTAATTTAATAACTATTAATTTTAAATTTAATTATAGAAATTAAAGTAGTTAAAATAAAAAATATTAAAAGTTAGATTTAAAATATTAAAATTTTGTGTCAATAGGTATTGGCTGAAACGGGCTGAAATATGTCAAAATTTTAACCGAGAAAACATAAATTATTTGGTATCGATTTAATACTATATAGTTGAATAATTAGGGAAAAGTTAATTTAAAGAGGTTGGAATTTTGAAGTAGCCACAAAAGCCCTTTTCTTAGGCTGATCATAAAGGGAACAACTTAAAAACCACTTTGATTCTATTCTCTGCATCCCAAAGGAAAGATGGTCCTTTTGGGTTTTAATTTTCCAACCAAACATTTCGCCTTCTATGATCACCCTCACGATCCTTGCTGGCTTGTCAAAGTTCTAAACAACTTTTAGTCCCCATTTTCATTTTCAAACATTAGCTTATTGGGTTAATATTTAATGTATTTGTTGATATCCGGTTCACTTTGTTTAGAACAAGGCGGAGAGCCATCTAGTTGGGTGGCTGAAGTTAGAGGTGAGATGAAATAAGTAAGAGAAAGGAGGGTGAAAGAGAGTTGGAGAGGAAAAATTGAAAAACTCCCTTTTTAACTACATCTTCGAATTTTATATATCATTTTTCTCTTAGCCCAAGGTGTCACGTGTCAATCTACTATTGGTGAGTCAAAGGTAAGTGGCCAATTGGTCTGATGATATGCACCTAGGTAAAGTGTCGTTATGATGCGCTTTGAGTCATCTCAGATGGGATGTAATAATAGAATTTTCGCGAGGCAATTAATGAATGGGGCTCGCTTATCAATAGCAAGTCTTTATAAGGGCCAAGGCTCCAAAATTTTAAAAATTCTCATTATACTTTTTATTTTTATTTTTATTTTTTGAAAATTTTAGTTAAACTCTTAAATTTTTTTTAAAATTCTCATTAATCTCATGAAAATTTAATTAAACCTTTAATTTTTTTTTAAAAAAGTTCTCATTAAACCCCTAAAATATTTAAAACTTTTACTAAACCCCTAAAAACTTAGTCCCGGGATCCACCACCGTAGCTCGTTGTTAAACAATGAGTTTTCACGAGGAATTCCTCTTAAGGGTCTATTCATACCACTCATAGGGTTGACCCTCCGATCCGTCCGAATGGAGTGTAACAGTATGGTATATCAGAGAAACAAATGAAAGCATATATCAATCTAATTTTTCTTTGATATAAAATGTTATCAAAAAAGGGAGTAGGATTTATAGATGCAAGTGGAGGGGTCAAAAACATGAATACCTTGATCAACCTAGCTTGGAAATGTTAAGCTGTACGGTATACGCATCGTAAAGGAAAGGAAAGCAATGCATTGTATTCCTTCCATTGCCAATCAAATACCACCTAATCACGTTGTCCCCATTTTTTTAATAGGAAAGAACATATCTTGACAGGCAGGAGATATATATATATATATTCCAATTTTATAAATTCTAATATAAGTTTAGGATTGAGAGAAATACAAATTGATATGTCTTAATCAGCTTTATTTCATATACACCAATTAGCACCATGGAAGAAGAACCTTTCTTTATTTGTTTCAAACAAGCAGATGATGATAGTTTAATTTCTAGATTCTCAAAGGATTAACTCACAAATTATACCTCACCTTTTAAAGAAAACCGTTGACCAATCATATGGAGCCACGTCAATACCCATTTGTTATTTTCTAATATTTATATTAATATTAATCAAAATAATTATGTTAACATTTAAAAAATAAAAATTTCTCTCCCCAAGAGAGAGGGAGACGGAGGGGAGAGAATCTTTTATGAGTCGGACCGAATTCGGACATAAACGTAAATAGACCTTATCATAAAGTCAAATATTCGAATTCAAGCTAAATAAGAAAAAATAACGGACAAAGATGATTAAAAAATTTATTAAAGGACAGAAGGGAATAATTTTTAATTTTATTTATTTATTTCACAATTTCATTAAAGAAACAAATGGCCAATGATTTCAAAATTTTGATACCTTTATTCTTTAACTCTTTAGAATTACAAATATTTTATTTTCTCTAAAAACACCTTTTTGCTATTTTGTAAGGTGGGTTAGTCACAATATTATATTAGGGCTTGTAATGTAATATTCTGAAATGAAATTAAAGTAATTAGATTCTCAATATTCTAATCATTCACAAAAAAGTTAAATGATAAAATGAGATTCTTAATACTCTTATTTTTTCAAGTATCAAAAATAATCGTGATGAAAATTGATATTGTTGGTTAAAACTATGATAAAAGTTCCTCCAAGGGAGGAGTACAAGGACGAGATCACAATAGTGTAGAGGAGGCCAGTTCAACTAAAAAGGTCGAAAGTCAAAACAAAGAGAAGAGGACAAACTAATTAAGGAGACAATTGCTCAGATTAACTTTAGGGTACTAAGAGATTGATCCCTTCTTCGTTGTTCATCAATGTATTTATAAGAGGGATCCCCGTATTCATTAATGTGGCATGGCACAATAAACGTTCAATCCCATCAAATGTTTGACAGAGAAGTCAACGACACATCTAGTGCTAACACATATCCGAGTGATAGAGGAATAGCCCCATCTTTCCCGAGTCAAACGAGAGGTTATAAAATAATCTTCAATGAAACATGTTCTGAATTTTGATTACGGCAAAAGGTTTGCCCTGACGGAGAAGATGAAGAAGCGCCTAATTCTTTCTAAAATAACTGGCATAAATACAAAATTTTGGGGGAAATGTCGCCATGATGAAGCTTAAACAATGGCATCAATTCCAAGGTTTAAAATGGGTAATCTCAACCCTTACTCACATGTTTAATATTTATAGTTGAATACAATCAAATCCTTAATCAGCTTGGTAGCCACTCACCAACCAAACTACTTTTTTTGGAACAGTTTTCCAAGTTAAGGCACTTTTATTCAGTAGGAAATGAACGTATAAATGATAGGTAGCCGTTATTTTGTTTGAGAGCTATGGATAATGAAAAAAAAAACAATTTGAGAGCTATGGATGAGGAAAGAGAATATTCAATTTAATCAGGTTGACCATAATTTTTTAAGCTTATATTTCATCAATAATTTAAATATTTTAGTCCGAATTAATTTTTAATTTTTTGGTTTTTTAGCTTAGTCCTACCAAACACTGCTTTTAATCAAATTTCTAATGACCAAACAAACAATTCCTCAATCTCGTCCCATAAAGCACAACCAAATAAGATAGACTGATGATGATTAACTCCAATGTAAGGAACAAATAACATATCATAAATAGGATCAAAACCCATAACAAATTTTGAATTCTTGAATTGGCATTCTTCGAAGTAACTAGACATTAATTGTGCATCTTCTTTTTTTAAGGTCATTTCAACTCCAACAATAAATAATTTTGAATATCATACTTATTTAGACTTACGCATGAGTCATATAATCTACCTAACCCAATTGACCTAACTTAACATGAATTAAACTTAGGCAAAGATTTTTTTCCCCTAGCCTAACCCAACCCAACCCAATCAAATTTTAAATTAAATATTTTTAAAACATATTTTTATTTTAAATTTAATTATAATATATATGTTCCCAACCCAACCCAATCAAATTTTAAATTAAATATTTTTAAAACATATTTTTATTTTAAATTTAATTATAATATATATGTTAATATACTATTTTTTTTAAATAATAATGAGCTATTTGAACAAATCAAGCTTAAGCTCAAATTTGAAAATTTTTAAATTCAAGTCTTAATCCAACCCATAAACATATTTATATTCAATTAAACAAACCACTAGATATCTTCCTTTTAAGGGTGTAAAAATTTTATAAACAAAAATCAATTTTTTTACCTGTTCAGTTTCATTAATACCAAAGTTTGATTTAATTTATTTATTTGATATATTTTCTGATATTTTAAACCAAATAAAACTTTAATTACTAAACTTAAAACCCATTTACCAAAAATAAGCCCCGCGATTGCAACTCACTTGCATAACTATGATGTACAAGTCCCACGATTACCTGCAATGGTAAATTCCTGTATAAATTTCAAGAAGTACCAAGACCTTATCACCCCCTAGCTCCACCCTTGGAAGAAACCATTACTTTGTACACATAGCTTAGAAGTTATAAAAGATCCAACCTTTTAACCAGTGAGTGTAGTTTACATACAGTTTATCCATTATTAATTCTAGGAATCAGCGTTGGGGGAAAGTTTTATTTATTGTGCCATTTAGGTAGGTTACGGTCAGCGTTGGCGGAAAGTACTTCCAAGGGAAATGATGAAAATATATGAATCACCCAAGACAAAGGAGAAAAGGCACAAAAATGCTTACAGCAAAACTCAATTCAACGATTTCATTACTAGGAATGATATTTGCAATAACAGGAACCTAATTTCGTTACATACTATGTTACACAAAATTACCTAAAATTCCTGAGAAGTGGAACCGGTCTCTACTTTACCTTTCCCGGCCTTCCGTGACAATAGACTTTGATTGATATTAGGCAAAACACCTCCGTTCGCAATCGTCACACCTCCCATCAGCTTGCTCAATTCTTCGTCGTTCCTCACTGCCAATTGAATATGCCTCGGGATGATTCTGTTCTTCTTGTTATCTCTTGCGGCATTTCCAGCCAATTCCAAAACCTGTAAAGATCAAAGAATTGGTACATAAGATCACCTAAATCCCTCTTCAAAACCTTTAGAATTTCACATAAATCAATGAGGAATCTCAATTTCACAAACCTCAGCGGCAAGATACTCGAGAACGGCGGAGAGGTAGACAGGAGAGCCAGATCCAACGCGCTCAGCGTACCGCCCTTTCTTGAGGAAACGAGCGACGCGGCCAACGGGGAACTGGAGACCAGCCTTGCTAGACCTGGAAACGGCTTTGGCCGTTGGCTTACCTCGGCCTCGGCCCCGACCTCCTTTGGCTGCTACGGCGGCTGAGCTCATGGTTGCAGATTTTTCAATTTTCTGTTTCGAAGGAATAGAGACTTTTGAAACGTTTGAAATTGATTTTGGAGGGAAGTGGTGAGATTTGATTTCGGCGGTTTGGGGTCTATATAGGAAGGAGAAGCTGCGTTCTGATTGGTTACTTGGGTTTCACGCGGATCGCCAAAGTGGATCACCGTCGTGGAGATAGGTGAAGGACCTGTGATTTGATTGGTTATTTTGAAATCAGTAGGATCCCCAACGTGGAAAGGTATATTTTTTGTGGGACTTGCAATATTTTAGGTTAGGCGGGAAGTATATAGGAATGTTACAGTGAAGATAACTTTATCATTTTAGAAAATATGTTGGCAGAAAAAATTTTGATATGATAATTTATGAGAATAAAGAGATAATTTTATATTGATCGAAAAAAATTTTATATTCATTATCTTATTTTATATAAAAAAAATATCAAAAAACACAAAGTATTTATCACAACAATTTTTAAGTTGAAACAGGGAGAGTCTAAATGTTGTTTTATCTCTAAATTCACTCTACACAATGTGCAAATGATAGTGATTTTTTTTTTGTATAATAAACAAGCTTAGCTATTGCCGGTCCGAAGGACCCTCAGATAGCCCATCACCGACTAAATGTCATCTTCCAGAAGACTACGGATGTAGCATGGGGGCTCATCTTATCCCAGTAACCATCCACCATGTAGTCCTCGAATAACACCCTCTATAGTCACTCGATACAGGTGGTTATAAGGGATCCATCTTGTGCTTGTTCTAGCTATACCCAGAAAACAGAGAGCTGCTATGGACCTTTCCCTCAATCATGCAAGGTTGCAGCCATTTTATCCATAATGGTCCTGATGCCAAGTCTTGGATAATCTCTTCCGAATTTGTTTGACCAAGACAAGAGGTGTCTAACTGGAATATTAACCACTACTCTGACTATGTGTTAGCTAAGTACAATCGAGATAACTTCTTAATACATTACTCGGGCAACATACAATGTCCACACTAATAGTTATGTATATTTAATAAAACTGTCTGTTTAAGCTTTGCTTAAAATTGTTAAATGTCTTGGTTTTTACTTTAAACCAAGGAAGAAGATGAGATCACTGAACCAAGTAAACACCATTGGCTAAATCCCATATTATACAGTGAAAAATTTTACACAGCTCTGCACATTTCAAAGCTAAAAAAACAACCCCAAAACAGGCAAATCATCAAATCTATCAATCACAAAGGTTGAACAAATGAACCACGATAACAACAATGATTCTTAGAACAATCTGACTTCAAAGCCACCCCCATACCAATACCTTTAAGGCACTTCACATTAGCTTTAGCCCCATGACCGATCAACATCAAAGCAGTCTCAACATGCCCCGCCTCCACCGCGCGATGCAACGGCGTGTACCCGTTGTTATCAACACCGTTAATATCACCACCGTAGCTAATCAAAGCCCGAACACACTCGGTTTTACCTTTGAATGCCGCCCGATGTAAAGGCGTCCACCCGTTCTGATCCTTCCCGTTCATGTTCGCCCCCTCGCTGATGCAACTCTTGATCCCATTCACGTCTCCTATCCTCGCAGAACGGTGCAACGCGTCACCTAAATGCAATGGATCATACACGTTCGACCGGTCGTTTTCGACTGCAAGCGCAAAAGCGGTCTTCCCTTGTCCGTTCAATGCGTATTTGGTATAATTGGATACTTCCAACAGGCATTCCACGGCGCTTAAATGACCTCCCAGAGCGGCTAAATGAAGTGGGGTGCATTTATTGACGTCTAAAACTTCAGGGTCCGCACCTAGTGATAAACAGAACTTAATCGATTCGGTGTGCCCGTGAATAGCAGATATATGAATTGGGGTTCGGCCATTGAAATCAATGGAATCAATCAGATCCATGTTTTTATAACCTCGAAACAGAACATCCATCAAATCGACTCTGTTTTTTGCTGCTGCATAGTGCAAGACATGGTCAACTGTGTTATCAATTTCACAACCAGCTGAAATCAAGGCATTGACGACATCAACATGTCCAGCTTCGACAGCTAGGGAGACCAAAGACCTTCCTTTATCATCCTTGTAGTTCACATCCCCACGGTGGTCGATCAGTGTACGGACCAAACCAACTTTCCCTGAAACGACAGCGGATTTGAGCAGCACCGTGAGTTGGTCCCCGAAACACCCGGAAATCGCTTTGTTGCACCAAATATCCATATCCGTCATCTGGGTATTGCTCGAAATGAGGTGTTGAATCACGTGGGGACCGGTGAACGAGATCGGTAAAGTAGCGTCCTTGAACACGTGAGGTCCAGGCTTGGAAAACAGACGGCGGAGATCGTCATGGTGCGCTTTCCCTAAAGGAAGCATGGTGGTTTTGACGGTAATAGCATCGGGAGGGTTTGTCAAAGGAGGTTGATCCGACGGCTGGGAGAAGAGAGTATAGGTTGAAGATGAAAGGGGTGGGATTATTGAAAATTGGTTGTTGAAAGAGAAGAAAGATGAGTTCTTTGTGGATAAACAAACAGCTACAGACATGGTGTGCATGAGATTCGTTAAAGTGAAATTCGTAGTGGTTTTTTGGCCTTCCATGAACACTATTTCGACTTCTTTCACATCTACTTTCACTAACCTGTCCATTGAATAGCTAAGTTCAGCCTTTTTCTCAAGAAAGATTTATGAAAGGTTTGTTTGGTTGCCGAGAAAAAAAAATGAAGATGCAAAAGGAAAAAAAAATGGAATTTTATTATTTTTATTCGTTGTTTACTTTTATAATAAGATTTGTTGTTAATTAAATGTTGAAATTGCTGGTTTAGGTTTGAATGGTGGGAAAAATGGAGCAGGTAAAGGAAAGACTTTGAAAATGAAAACAACATGAAGAAGGGGTCGTTGTCTTGGCGTTCTTAACCTTTTGACTGAGTTGCATTTTGTAACGTAATCATGAAGGTCGGATGTTGGGGGTTAAATTTCATCAACCATCCTCAAACTATCGTATTGATTTTAAATTGATCCATAAACTTTAAAACGTTCTAACTGAATTTTCAAAATATTAATATTTTATTAATTAAATCTTTCTATCAACCTAGCCTAAGATTTGGGTATTGAATGTTCATTTAGATTTTTCATTTGGACATCTGGTATAATGACAAAATCAGGATAAAACATCAGGGATCTAAGCATGAAATCAATGTGTTCTGATATCAAATAGTTTAAGTTTCATTTTGGTCAAAATTATTTGTGCATTTCAATAAAATTCTATTAATGTCACCTTATATCATCGTGTACCAATTGATTTATGATTTTAATATTTTAAATTAATTTCAAATATTTTTATATATTTAAAAAATATAAGAAAAATATCAATTGAAAGTTAAATTGTAGTTAAAAATCATATATATATATAAAGTTAACACATATGATTAATTTAAAATTTGAACAAAATTATAAATAAAAAAAATACATCAATGAAAAAAAAGTAGACAAGATCTTACAATTTTACATTTTAATACAAATTGTCATATGCTACCATACCAGGGGAAAAGGAAAAACGAAAAGCAAAAATCACAAATGTATATCAACTTGGTGAATGTAAAAACGAAAAAAATAAACAAAGAAGAAGATAGAATAAGAAATTAAAAATTAAAAAAGTTGCTAAAATCTTATTTGTTAAGCGACCAATTTAAAAACTAAAAATTGGGAGAGAATCTAATTTGCCTAATTTCGAAATTCACAATTAAACAAAAGATTGGGGATCAAGATCATTTTGTCTAATTCAGAATTGGTAGGGACCTAAAAGGTGTTTAAACCAAGAAAAGTTAGGGAGGCTCAATTCATTTAATCATAAATTAGCAGGACTTAAATAATAATTGGACCAAAAAGAAGGGGCAAGGCCCCTCGCACCCTCCATTTAGTTGTCCCCTGCCATGTTGTCCATACAATAATTACACACGTGTTTTAAATATGATTTGAATAGGCATTTAACAGGTAAGTTAATGGAATGGCTCGATTAATATGGCATTGAGACTCTAAGGATTCGATTCAAACATTTTAAAGTTTGGAGCTAATTTAGAATTTGAATCACAGTTTGAGGAATCTGGTGCAATTAATCCAGACCGATGACTCGATTAAAACAAATTAATTAAGTAATTTTATTAAATTGTAATTAGGATTACGCAAATACATAATCTTAAGTTTAATATACGAAACCAGAATTTAGGACAAAGAAACACTTTTTGGTGATTAATGAAATATCAACCACTCTCGATTAAAAATATCAATTAGCTCTCTAATTCAAGGAATAATCAGTTGACTCTTATGCTTTTTGTTTAATCATATATATACATTTTTTAATTTTTATTTTCCTTTTTTTCTTTAAAGAGGATTAATTCATTGTTAGACGGATTTTATTTAAATACCATTTGATTTGAATAGAATTAAAATCAGACCGTTATAATTACTATATTTTATTTTTGCTTATACCCGGTTCGATTCGAAATATGAGTCTAAATTTTTACCCAAATCATATTTACAAAAGACTAACCTAAATTTATTTTAAGTTTGCTCGTATTATTTTTAATTTTTTTAAATATTTAATAATCTTATTATTATTTTTATTTATTGAATTTTTTATATAGTCATCTTAACATTATTTTAATGTTTACATTAGTGTAGTATTATATATTTAGTATAGGTTTATTTTTGATGTGTTATAAAATTACATAATTTATAAAGATAATATAATATAAAGTATTATAAACTTAAAAATAGGTCAGGTTGGGTCGAGCTCCATGTTTTAAACGGATCTAATTTTTTTGCCCAAACTCATTTTTCGGATCTTATATTTTTACCTAAATCCTCCCAAATTTCGGGCGGAACTCCAGGTCTGCGAAAATAACCTGACTCATGAATAAGTCTAATTGTAACTAAAAAAAATTAATTCTTGATGAGATGTTTAAGAATAAACTTGGATTCTAATTATAAAATTATATTAAACATAGGGCTGGTTTAAATTATTTGTTTGCATTTATTTGTCCCCAACTTGGCATAACATATTTCCCATTTCAATGAAATAATGTTTTTTAATATATAAAATCATATAAGTAGAAACGAAGGTGGAAAATAAAAAAAATGGTATTTTAATCGTTTGTTTACTTTTTATAATAATATTATTAATTTAATGTTAAATTTGCTGGTTTAGGTTTGAATGTTGGGAAAATGGAGCAGGTAAGCAAAAGCCATTGAAAAGAGGTTAAATCTCAATTTTTATTGTATGGGTTGCTTCCATCAAACATCCTCAAACTAATACTTGTATTTTAAGTTGGTCTATAAATTTCAAAAATATTCCATGTGAGTCCTCAATGTATCAATATTGTATCAATCAGGTCATTATGTTAATCTCAATCAATTTAAGCATCAAGTGCCAACTCTGATCAGATGTGGAGCATATTTAGAATACTTAAATCAAATTGTAAATATATGTATACCTATCGTATTCTAGATTAGCCCATGAACCCCGAACTTCAAGATATTTTAATTGAATCCTCAAAACATTATCATTATATCGATGAGGTCCTCTTGTTAGCTGTTAATTTAAGAGTTAAATGTCGGTTCAAATCTAATGTGGAACATATTTAAAATATGTTAATCAAATTGTAAAAAAGTGTATACCTATTATATAAACAACTTACATATAACATGATATATATAGAGAGAGAGAGAGAATGTCGATAGAATTTATTAGTTCTTTTTAACAATTAAAATGCAAAGCTTTTCATGCGTACACATATGTTTACAAATTGAGCCATTTGTTTTAAATATGCTCCGCATTATATTTGAGCTGCCATTTAACGTTTAAATTAATGACTGCATTGACGGAAGGACCTTATTAGTAGGCTAAATGTTTAAATTAGAGCCCAACCTTCTATGAGTTGCTTACATAAGGGTCAAACAATTATAGAAGTGCTCAAATAAAGATTTTTCACGCACTGAACCCCAATTTGTAATAAAAACTAGGTAAATGCCGACGTATTTAGAATAGAACACATGACAGTCGAGTCAAATATTACTTAAAAAAAAACAATTTGATATTTAATATAGTTCAAATGTTCACTTTCGAAAAAAATTCACACTTATATAAAGAACACATAAAAGATTGGATCCTGATTCCAGCATCTACTTATACAAAGAATTGGCATAATAGAAAGCAGGCTTAAAAGGGTGCAAGACAAATAATCACTTTTTGGTGACTGATGAAAGATGAGCCACTTTCAACTAAATAATTAGCTCTCTGATGTATTTTCAAGGTGAAGCCATCTGATTTTGAAGTAATTAGCAGCTGACTGGCTTTTATTTTTTGTTTAATTATAAAATACCTTTGAAAATAATTAAAATTTTTTATTTCTTGATTGATGGGATCTTTAAGAATAAACTTAGATTCTAATTATAATAATATAAGGTGGGCTTAAATTATTTGTTTGCATTTATAATGATGCTTATAAGGTCACATCACATTGGTTTGTCTCCTTCTTGGCATAAAATATATTCCATTACATTGAATTAGTGTTGAATAATCCTAAACTTAGGGACTTGCATGTGCAACTCTAATGTAATTTTATATATTTTCCAAATTTTTGTATAATATTTTAATAATATAATTGTATTTCTTATGTCGAAACTTTCTTATACAAAATATTTTTTATTTATTTTAAACTTTTAAAAAATTAATAGGAATAAAACATAAAATAGATAATTAAATTATTAAAATATCAATAATATAAAATTTATGAAAGTGTGTTAAAACTATTTTAATTATATATATATTGGTTATATATGATTTGAGATACAACCATACAACAACAAATATAAAGTCATAAGTAAAAATTTTTAAGATAAATTTACTATCTAATTTCTTATACAATCAAATAGGTTTAAGATTTTACCAGTTTCATCACTAAGAAGACCTGAAAAGACCTAGAATTTTTTTTTTATACCAGTTTAAAGATATACGCCTTAAACCCAAAGAAATAAATGGCTCAAGAGGCCCAGGTTATACGACACTTGGCACAACAAATAGTGCTTAACCTTCAAAGACAATACCAACAACAACAACAAAAAGCCTCAAGGACAATCCTATTAGGCCAACGAAATCCGCTCCAGCCAACCCCATGCAACGAGCAGCTTGGTCCCCAAGTACTAGCATGCACATAGTAGTTGCCAAGAATGTATGTTTCACTCAATTTCATGCAAGGGGCACCTTGATCCTCAATCCTCACACTCTTACGCAAGTAACAACGTACATCAGGGCAATTGACACCCCAATTTAACTTTCTAAGTACACTCTCCTTCAACCTCAATTCTTTGCTATTACTTCACCAAAATCTTTTCTTATACCTTATTCCCATTGTCTTCCTCTTTTAACTTAAATATGAAAAAGAGACTTTACCCTTTGTTTTGCAGAAATTTTCTTGACCCCTAAAGTTCAAGAAGTAGCTTCCATCCCCAATCACCTTTAAGGAAAACATTAATAAATATCATTGATGGTAAACAACAAAACAGCATATCTAAAATGGCTTTTAAATAAACGTTTTTAAGACTATTCTTTAAACCGTGGTTTCCCTAACATTTTTCAATGAATATGATGAAACCGTGGAAGAGACCATCATACCTAGAAGAGGACAACACGTGGCAAGAGAGGTAAAGCCATACAAATACACCTCTCAACCTTGAAGCTCACCCTCTACTCTAAGCTCCAACCACACTATTTCTTTTCTCAAAGCTTCTCCTCCTTCATAGCTTTCTTCCATCACTCAACCCATACGGCTCTCCATTCAAACAAGATAAACCAACCTCATTTTCCTCCACGTCTTCTTTTGATATCAACAATTCTAAAAGTTAAAGTAGGAACATCTTATTTAATCAACTTAATTACCAAATAATATCCAATTAATGAAATTACATCACAATCCCAATTGGATTACCAATTATAAAATCCAACACCTATCACTTATTTTTATTAGAAATTTAAAACAAACACAGAATATTACACATTGTCCTCAAATTTCGTGTAGGATCCATTGACAGTAACTTTGCCATTTGAATGTGACTACAACTTTTTAATTAATGAATTTTTATTCTCATAATCAGCTCATGTTGTGGGGACAAAACGAAGATGAAAATTGCATCAGCAAATACTAACAAATGAGGCGGTGGCTGCAATTAAAATGTCTGTTTTTTCCTGTCCACAATCTTGAAAGTCAATCCAAAATAATAGTGAATTTAATCAATTAAAATAATATTATTGTTGATTTCGGACTGGTATTATTTTTGAGGTGTCTATGTGATTTTAGCATCAAATTTTTAACTCGTTATTCCGAGAAGAGCCAAAATGAGTTCACCAAGTTTATCTAGAGCACGTAAAGTACACCAAGGAAATGTTTTATCATTTTAGCTGTGATGAAGTTCGCCCAAACCCTTATAGTGTAAGATTACTACTAAAGAAACTCTGTGAATCCGTTTAAGCTCTCTTCAAAGTACGAAGATAAACTCAAGACTAAAATTGAGTATCGACACTTGAGGAACAATACCACCACAGTTGAGGGTCCAATACCAACGTCCCCTCAACAATTATAATTGCATTTATATTAATCAACTTTAAAAACGCTGTGAATTCATTAATTTGGGTTGTTAGATATCCGTTCAATTGTAATTATATGAAGTTACTATTAATTATAAAATAAATATGATAATACAAAAATATTTATACAATTAGAGAACTTTCAATGTCCGTGGGGCTTTATTCAAGGTATAATCTAATATAATTTAACAAGTACAAGCTGTGATTTATATTTAACTCATTCATCAATTTGCAACATTGTTCTTATAGTACTTTAATCTGGAAATAGTTCCTTTATGAATAAATATGTGTTCTCTTGTATGCGCTGATTGAGTTTTAACTCGGTTGACATCAATATTCTTGCCAGTGTAAAAGGATGTGAGTTCGAGCGCACTAAAGCACATTTATTCTGACAAAAATAGGGCAGTCTTATTGATAGACCTCAAGAGTATATATAATATTTATACAGCAGTAGTCACGTAGGAATATGAAAGATATATAATATATTCCTAAATATATGCCTAAAAGATATACAATAATATACACTATATTTAGATATTCTTGAAAGATAATATCCCATAATAATGTCCTAACACCCCTTTCAAGTTGGAGCATGCACATCATAAATGCACAACTTGTTGAGAAGGTATTCAAATTGCGGTTTACCAAACGCTTTTGTAAAAATGTCAGTCAACTAAATGGAGGTTGGAACATAAGAAGGTGCAATCAACACATCCTAAATTGCATCCCTAACAATGAGAAAATCCACTTCAATATGTTCAGTACACTCGTGACATACAGGATTTTATGCAATATGCAACGCAAATTGACTGTCACAAAATAAATGAATAGTTTTAGGATGATGTACACCTAAGCTCAATAGCAAGGTCTTCAGCCTCTTAAGCTCACAGGTGACGGAAGCCACAGACTTATACTCGGCATCAGCAGAAGATAAAGACACAATATGTTGTTTCTTAGTTTTATAGGAAATAGGAGATTGTCCCAAAAAGACAAGTCATCCAGTAAGTAAACGTCGAGTTAACGGGCAAGCAGCCGAATTCGAATCACACCTGTAAATATATGTAATATATTCCTAAATATATGCCTAAAAGTTATACAATAATATCCAATATATTTAGATATTCCTAAAAATTTAATATATTATAATAATATATTAACATATTCTCCTAATCAAGGGTCAGATAAGAGTTATAAATAACATTAAACATAGTATAAAAAAAATAAAATTATCCGTGACGTGTTTATAATTTTATATACTTGTTTAAGTACTTTAACTTAAAATTGTATGACAGAAAGTGTTTACGTGGAATCCAATTTTAGTGATATATATCATACATATCATATTTTAAAATTTAATAAGATTTTACAGGGGCATATTCTAGTTATATTCAGAAATTTGTTAGTATTAAATATAAATTCAATTAGGATTTATCTGAAATTATATAACTTCTATTAAAAGCATGTGTATACATAAATAATACATAATAACTGGACAAAAGACCTCTCCGGTTTATTTCAATTTTGATATTGAACAAATTGATCTCTCTTAATAAAATCAAAGCGATTTAATTCATGTTAATTTCGAAAGTGATCAATTAAGAACATTTAATCACAATATTAATGTTTTTCATCGCATGTACATACTTTTGATTAGTATAATGATAAATTTAGCCCTCAAAATTTATACATTCTATCAATTTGGTCTTGATTTAACAATTTTAACCTGCAACATTTGTGTAAATATGTAAATGTTGAGGCTAAATTTGTTGAATTTTTTAGAATCAAAACCAATTTGACAAAACATGTAAACATCGATGGCTAAAGTTGTAGTTATACCGATCAAATTTAAGTACAATTGATGAAAGTCATTAATACCGTGATTAATTTTCTTTAGTTGCTCAGGGATTAAAATTGCTCCTATTTTTTTTAAATGAACAAATTTATTTAATTTCAAAATTGAGAGATATTTGTAATATAATAAATCAATGGTAATTCACTACTATGAATGAGAAAAAAAGTAAACATAGTGTATAATTTAGAATCAAATTACGACATAGTATAAAACACTAATGTATATATAGTTCATCAATAATGTATTTATTTTTAAGAATTGTAAATGATGTGCTATTATTTAGTTCATCAATAATGTATATATAGTACCTTAAATACTAACTCAATATTTTAATTTAATCTTTAATATTAATCGAGTATATCTCTCAAAAATGTCGTTCTTTAAAAAAATTACAGGACTATGTCAAAATAACGAAAACGCTTCCAATTGGAAACATTTTCAACGAATTTGCAAGCTGGAAGCGTTTTCGGCCCTTAATATCTTTTTTTTAATTCTTTTGGTACCACCTCTTGTGAAAATGAAATTTACAAAAACATGTTTTTATATAAATCTCAAGTCTCATTTCCCTTATTTTATTAAGCGGTGTGGGATATTAGTCTATATAGACTTATAATCCATTTGTAGATTATTCCTATACTCTTGAAAATAAAATTTACAAAATAAGTTTTTATATAGACTCCAAGTCTCATTTCTCTTGTTATCTTAAGCGATATGGAATATGGGTTTATATAAACTCCTAATCCATTTTCAGTTTATTCCTAATAAGAGAAATGAGACTTGATGTCAATTGAAAAATGGCATTTCTAGAAAATTTACTGCATTAAATAATGCCTTTTTAAAAAAAGAAGTGGTATTTTTTGGCAGGTTGACTCCCCTAAGCAGAAGCCGAAAGCTGTTCCTAGTTATTGACCTAAGCCACAAGCAGCCAAAATTGTGGTGGGCGGCACCTTTAATTACTGTGGTCCAATAAAAAGAAACAAAAATAAAAGCCCCCAAATCCAATCCAAAACCCAAGCCTACTCTTTCTTTTAAATAGAATTAAAAGCCATCAAATGGTGTAGATATGATGGTAAAATTGGTTTGGTTCAATAATAAGGTAAGTTGTATTATTAGGAAAAAAAGATTTTGAAGATAACATTGTAAAAGGGAATAACTATCTTCAGGGACTTTAAAACCACCCAAAAATATTTTAATGTAAAATTACTTGTTAAGTTGAGTAGTAAAGAATTTAATACTTATTGAGTAGAGTTTTGAATGAGTTTTGCATTGAAAGAGATCCAATCGGCCAAACCCTAGGAATTGAGGATTTTTGGATTCGAATGTGTGCTGCCAATAGGAGAACCAACTTAAACGATGAGATCTTGAGTTTAATCACGGCTGGAATGAGAAAACAACTTTAAAAAGCTTTCTCATGTTCAAGGTTCCAACCCAACTTGACTTTCGAATTTAGTTGAGAGCACGAGTATAAATTTTAATTTTATTCTGTTAACGTTTGAGTCAGGTTTAAGGTTGATTACTCGCTCTCAATTTAGTTATGATGCAATGTAACTACCAAACACCGAGGGATGTGAGAAAAAAATATTTTTCAATTTTATATGAAAATAATAATATACCATTTTTTGCTATTAGTTATTGTACTGTATGTAAGTTGTGGATTTAATTTTTACATTTTGAGCTGTAATTAATATTATTTTTTATTTTTAAAATTTTAATAGCTTGTAAATTCGTCATTTCTAAAATCTCACTTTTCAATGGTCATAAATTAACTTGTCCAAGCATCAAGAGGGCAAAACCTTTAAGGCAAGTCATTCTTCGATACAACAACAATCCTTTAACTTGTCTATCAAAACTTATCATTTAAAATTTGTATTTGAATTGGTAAATTAGGGAAAGACTAAAACAATACTTTTATAAATTTATTTCTTTTCTTATATATAATTTTATATAAAACACTAAAAACTTATATTTTCTTAGATTTCAACTCAAAATACTATAATTTTAATATTTTAATTTTACTATTTCAATTAAATATTTATAAAATTTTAATAAATATATTTACTATTTTTTCCATATAAGCACAGTAATCAACGGTCCCCAATGGCTTTATGTTCAGATAAGCATTGTCTCCAATAAAGTACATCAGCGTTTTCTTTCGGCTTAATATAAAAATTGCTCCCTAAACTATACTTATTTTCTCAAATAGCTACTAAAACTTTTTTTGGTCAATTTGAGTACCTAAACTAATTTTTTTCCCACATTGGTACCTCATTAGTTCTTCGTTAATCAGTTGTTAGTCAACCTTGGTCAATGATGATGTGGCCCAATCACCAATCAACATGTGGCAAAAAAGCCACGGCAAATCACTTCATTATTTGCATAAAAAATTAAAATATTAAAAAACATTTCTCCACCACTGCTCTTCCATTCCTCTCCATGTCCCCCACCGTCCTCCCCCTACTACTTGACCCTCTCTTTTTGCGAATCCTTCAATTATATTTTCATTAAAATATTTTTTCTCTCATTTTTTTTCTTTAACATTGATTCTTTGTCCCCCAGTTGCTTTCAAATTCGTAGACCACATGTTTGGGAAAATGACCTTAAATAAAATAAAATTCAAGCCTAAAATTGGTGTTTTCCTTTTCATGTATTGGATTTGTTTCCTTATAATAGGATCATAACTTTATACCTCAGCAAGAAGTAGAACATTTCTGTGTTGATTTTTGTGGGTAAAGATTTTGTGTTTGTTAGTTTTATTTATGGCCTTCTTCCAATTTGGGGTTTGCGTTTGTACTTTGAAACTCTAAAGTGCCAATAACTAAATTAAGTACCTTCAATGTACCAATTGTTTACGTCTTATACAATAAAGTCCAAAAACAAGGGAAAGTGTTGAGAATAATTGGGTTCTAATGTTTTAATTCTTGGCTTAATGTTGTTCGGGTAGATGGAAAATGGCGAAGTCTCTATTCGAAGATCAAAGGAAATTGAGATGCTAATTGTCTTTGAAGAGAGCGAGGTTCGAGGTGGGGGCGGGGGCGGGGGGACGATGGGGGAGAGGGAGGGGAGAGGGATGGGGTTGGATTGGGGGAGGGAAATATTTTTAATTGATATTAATATTAATATTAATATTAATATAAAATTATAAAATCACAAAAATAATTAAAATTTTTCTAATTTTTATTTAGCCACATCATCAGAAAAATAATTACATTAGATTGTTTTCGCAGGCTTCCCATATTTACAGTAGTGTCATGGTCATGGAGTTCCATACATCCTCCGAGGGGCTCTCATATACGGGTGCGCACCAAGTCTTCATATCATTGATCTCTTTTCTTGGCTCAGTCAAACCAAACCTCCCTCAAAGCCACATATATGTAATGCATATGCAATCCCGTGTATGACCATCCGATCCTCCGTAAAGCCACATAAACATAATGCACATTATACACACATTTTGCCAATAAAAGCTATGAATCATACAGTACAAAACAACCCAATTCTAGTGACATATCATAAGCATACTTACTATCAGCCAATCATATCACTTTAATACGCAAATAACGCATTATGCCAAACAATTCGTTCACTCAATACAGTAAGCTTACAACCATTCAATTGTATCTCATTAAAAAACATACATTACGCTAAATCACTCATTGTTTCAGTCATGATCAAATTTGGCCAAACAATGTTTGCACTCAATACCCCATGCACACACAAGGCAACAACACTTTGCCATAAATTGATTCACCGTTGGTAACATTACATCATACTCAACATGTTAAGGACACAGAGTACATTCATTTAAGATCTAAGTATGAGAACTCACCTAGGCGTCGTCGCTAATTCCACCTTTTAAGCATTTTTTTTCCCTTGTTGCACGAGCCTTTTTAGTTAATAGAACGCGATAACTATATTAAAATCTAACTGAGACCATTCATTAGTACAAAATCCATAATTTTTTTTCATGCAAAAGCCATTTGAATGGTCATTTGCCACTTTACCCAAAAACAGAACAAAACCAATAATTTGTTAAAATCCTTAACTACTTTTTTTCTTGAATCTGATGATGCAAAAAGATTAGAAAACTTGCCAACACGCAAAATTTCCAATTTCAAAGACTTAATCCTTAGTCTCACCCTTTCATGAATGAACACTCATTAATCTTTCTCTCTTCTATGGCAAACTAGAGAGAAAAAAATAAAAGAAAACAAAAGAATCGTTCCCAGGGAATAATGCTTCTTCTATATATAGTCATTCCGTGCCACCTGGAAATACCTTAACCATCATGTCTTCCAATAACTTATTTCTAGTTCATAACCAATGGGACTATGGTTGAAATCCAACTTTACCTCAACCAGTCCGCTACTTATTCTTATTTGCAGAAAGAACCCGCCGGGTTAGAGAACCTTTCATTTTGGTATGCCAAACTTTTTTGCTACTTTGAACCTTACAAATTCGGGTGTGACAACTCTCTCACCCTAAAAAAAAATTTCATCCTAGAAATTTCTTATAATTGAAGGAAGAAATTTTGCAATAGGAAGACATGGGATAACTTTACACAAGGTACTTAAGAGAGGTCTTTTTACCTTGATACTTGGCGAATTTATCATATTACAATGCCACTGGTGATACGAAATCCTTGGGTGGGACACTTTGTTGAATATTTTTGCAAGTATTCACTTTGGCGGATAGCCTCATTAAAGATACCTGAGGCAAAAATTTGTAGAGTACAAGAATAAATATCCTTAGTGAATAATGACTCTTCAACATCCATTCTTGGCGAATGCCTAATGGGCAAACCCTACATTGATGAATACTTATTTTTGTGGGATGATTTGGTGGATATTCTTGCTTTTCTGGATACCAAGGGTTTAAGAAAAATCCTCGTGAATCACCAACAGCTGTCAAGCGTAGATTGGGGAATGTGAACAGTTTATTACCATTTTAAAATTGAAACTTCTATGAGATGATTACCTTATATAGCCCATCGCAGAGAAAAGAGAATCGTTAGTTTTCAAATTGTTTTCCCCCAAAACTCCTCATCATTTGAGTTTTTTTCGTGCCCTAATTTCTCTTCCTCGATTTTTTCTTCCATCATCGTAGCATTTCAGTTTCTTTTTATAGAATTCCATTCGTTCCAAAAGTAATCATTCATTCCCGTCTTCCTTACTCTTAAGCTTCCCCTCATATGGCTAGAGTTAGGATAGGTTCTAGAGGTGGAGTCAGTGGACATGGTAGTTGGAATCAAAGGGGCTAGGGTAGTGGGTCTACCACTAGTAGTGGCAATGAGCCATGAAATCAAGAAGCCAATACTTCAGTGGAAACCCCGTTCTTTAGATGTACAACTCCCAGGAAGAGATGATCAGACACTTGGCCGCCAGGGGAATTCTTCAACCCAACTTCGCTTATGATTTCGAAGTTGTATAAGGGGAGTGTCGTTTGAGCGGTTGTAGTAATGGCTTCATTCTCCCTCTCTATCTATTGGAGGCAAATCTTCACATTCCACTAAACCCTTTCTTCTGTACTATACTGAACGAATATGGAATTGCACCCGGCCATCTCATGAGTCTATCTTGGTGGACACTGGTGGCCTACTTCATCAACATGTTAGAAAATGACTAAAATACCATTATTTTACAAGGTAAATTATATCATTTTTGAGGTTGTTTTTATCTTTTTATATTTTTTTATATAAAAATAGGAAAATATGCACACATAATGAGATGTGAACTTAAAATATATTTGTTACTTAAATTTATTTTTCATCCACATCATGCGTGTATTATAATCTAGTATAATTAACTTCGCTTCAGAAAGAAGGTGGCCATTTGATTTAATATAATTGAGTCAAAATTCTTTTTTGAATTAGTCGAATTGACAAGTCTCATTTTATCAATTAAATTGGATTTAAAATTTTAATCGAGACTAACCTAAAAATTTCAAATTAAAATATATATTCAATTATATTTAGATATTATAAAGAAATTTTTATAAAAGTCCATATGACTTAAGAGTCTACTTGAAAAATCACAAATAACCAATAACATCAACTCTACTATTTTTAAGTAAAAAAAATTAAATAAAAATGGAATTGATTATTGTAATATTTGACCATTGAACTTGTATAGTTAGGCCCATATTTGTACATGTATTTTTTTTGTCAATACACATATCATCAAATATTAATAAAATTTAAATTTAATGATTAAAATTAAACCTGTTCATGAGTTAGGCTATTCATCCAAGTTTGAAGGTTTGCTTGAAAAACAGGAAAGTTTAAACAAAAATATGATACCCAAAAAATAGACTTGGGTAAAATTTAAGGCTCATTTTTTATATTGGTCGAGTCTTGACAATATTTTTTTTGCTTGAGTCCATCCTAAATCGAACATATTATGTTATAAAAAATATTATATTAATTATATAAGCTAAATAATAATTAAATCATATATATATTTATATTTATATTAAATCACCAACCCAATAACAATTAAATCTATTATCCAAAACTTAAAAAAAAGCCTTAACTAAATAACTCAACCCAAAATATGAAATTTTAAAAATTATATTTAATACAATAAAATATTTATTACATTTATTTGTATTTTATTAATATAAATACTTTCTTATGTGTTAGAAAACTTTTATTTTAGCGTATTTTTAGTGCATTTAGTGTATTATATGTTTTTTAAATTTAAATAAAAATTAATCTAAAAAAATCAAATATGGGAGGACCGGCTTACCATTGTTAAATTGGATTGGATTTGGGTAAAAACGTAAACTCATTTTTCGGACTGATTTGAACTTAAAAAATTAATATAAATACATTACATGGACCCGATTCGAACCTAACCTGACCCGATCCATAAATATCTCTAATCAGAATATGTATAATTATCAAGTTTAGCTACCAAACTCGATCAAACTAAGGTAATCTTCCGATAATTGACTTCATTATTATATACAAGAGAGTAAGGTTGAATCATATTTTAACATTATTTATTCGAGTTGGTTAAAAAACTCGACCAAAAATAATTCAAACTATTTAAATTGAGATTTTCTTCTCAAATACCCCTTATTTGTTACAAATGTTAACTAATTTTAATAACACTTATTAGATTTGCTTAAAAAACTAGTTATTAATTTTTTTAAATGATAAGATATTCTTTATCTTAGATTCATAAAAAATAATTATTTTTAAATTTGTGGCTATCCTCCTAATAATTTTGTATTCAAAATTTGAATTCAAGTTATGTAATTACGTCTATTCATCACTCAATTTTAAAAAGTTATAAAATAGTCATTGAACTATTCAAAAGTTTTTATTTAAGTTACTGAATTGTTAAGTTTTTTTTTTTAACTTGGCTAGTGAGCTCCAAATGAAGATTCAACAATCAGTACAATGGATCAGTACTCATCGATAGGGATGAGAAAAACTTGATTTAATTTGAAGAAATCAAAAAAAATCAAATTTCGAGTTAATCGAATCGAGTTATTCGAGTCAATTTGAATATGTAATTCAAGTTTTGAGTTTGAATCAAGTTGAATTTTGCAATTCAAATAATTTGAATAACAGATTGGTGTAAATACCCCTTTGGTCCATGTCAATTTTGAAAATAGCAAATTGGTCTCTCTCTAAACAAAAATTACAAAAAAATTCAAAATAAAATTTAAAATTCAAAATATTTATAAAAATTCCAAAAATTTATATACTTTTAAAAAATTATAGTAATTTTTAAAAAAAATTCTAAAGAATATATAAAGAAAGTTAAAATTTTAAAAACTTTCTAAAATAATAATTTTGGGACTTAAATAAGTTAATTACGGATTCAAGTTTATCATACTATAGTATCTTGTATTTTTTATTGTTTTAAATAAGTTATTTTCAAATATATATGATTTCAAATTCATGTGCTCCAACATGGAACTAGTTATACTGTAACAAGATTTTAATTTGATAGGTTTAATTTTTTAATTTAAATTGAACAATTTCACTCTATTCAATTCAACTCGAATTTTATTTTACTCGACTCGATTCGAAAAAAATTCAAATCGAGTTAGGATGATAAAATAGGACTTGTCAACTCGATTAACTTGAAATTTTTTCACTCGATTCAATCGAACACTCACCCCTACCCATCAATGAGTAGAAAAACATACATTAGATCTAAATCAATTTGACAATTAGGATAAGATATTAGCGAAAAAACTATTTGGATTTTGGTTGACATATTCATGATGCTTAAAGTAGTTTAATGAGAAAAAGCTAAATTGTAGAAAAAAAAGAGAATGAGAGCTTTTGATTGGTGTAGGCGGTGCAAATAGAGAAGATCATATAACTACAATTGTAACAATGCAGTGATTTAAAATGAAAAACTTTCAAATAGTTCAGTGACTATTTTATAACTTTTTAAAGTTAAGTGATCAAAACATAAACTTACTAATAATTTAATCACCTAGAATGAAATTTACCCAAAAAAGCGTAGGGACGTAGGACCCACATAAACAGTACAATAGGGCCGCCCCATTTTGTCGTGTCTATCGTCTTCCTCTCGCGACCTTTTTGACTCTTCAAAAACAAAAGAAACATTTCCATTGTCTCTCTCGATATAAATACATATTTATTACTTATTAGGCTCTTAGCTTTCTATCTCTTTCTTTACATCTCTTTGAAGCAGCGTCCGAGGTCTTTTTCTCTTTTTTGTCTTTCTTTTCTTGTTATTTTAATCTCTGGTTCCTTGTTGCAGCAAGGAAGTGTCTCATCTTCAAAAAGAAAAACAAACAAACAAACAAACGAGGAATCAATCAGAAAAAAAGAAAGGGTTAAAGGACTCAAGTACAAAGAAGAGAATTTTTCATTTTCCTTAGATGGGGTTTTAAAAATTTTTCATTTTGAGTCTGGGTTTTGTTGATCCATGGCTGGTAGAAATGAAGTCAACCTCAATGAATCAAGGGTATTTTTTTCTTTCATTTTCTCTTTTGGGTTCATTTGAAATTCTTTGATTTATATGTTTTTTTTTTGTAGAGGGTTGTTCCATTGAATACATGGGTACTGATTTCCAATTTTAAAGTAGCATATAATCTTCAACGCCGACCCGATGGAACGTTCGACAGGGACCTATCGGAGTACCTTGACCGGAAAGTCCCCGCCAATATAAACCCCGTTGATGGGGTTTTTTCTTTAGACCATGTCGACGGAGCCACCGGCCTTCTCAACCGGGTTTATCAACCATCGTCTCGGATCGAGTCTCGATGGCGCATTGTGGACCTTGAAAAACCATTGAGCGCCACCGAGGTTGTTCCGGTCATAGTCTTCTTCCATGGCGGAAGCTTCACTCATTCCTCCGCCAATAGTGCCATCTACGACACCTTTTGCCGCCGCCTTGTTAATGTTTGTAAAGCCGTCGTTGTGTCGGTGGATTACCGCCGATCACCCGAGCATAGGTTCCCTTGTGCTTACGACGATGGTTGGGCAGCTCTTAAGTGGGTTAAATCAAGAACTTGGCTTCAAAGTGGAAAAGACTCAAAAGTCCACGTTTACTTAGCCGGAGACAGTTCCGGCGGTAACATAGCTCACAATGTGGCCGTCATGGCCGCCGAGGCCGGCGTTGAAGTATTAGGCAACATCCTCCTTCACCCATTGTTTGGTGGGCAAAGTAGAACAGAGTCAGAGAAAAGATTAGATGGGAAGTACTTCGTCACATTACAAGACCGTGATTGGTATTGGAGGGCTTATTTACCTGAAGGCGAAGATCGAGACCACCCCGCGTGTAATCCATTCGGCCCGAGAGGTCGAACCCTCGACGGGCTCGAGTTCCCGAAGAGTCTCATCGTCGTCGCCGGCTTGGATTTGATTCAAGATTGGCAATTGGCCTATGTTAAAGGACTTGAAAAATGTGGGCAACAAGTGAAGCTTCTTTACCTAGACAAGGCCACCATTGGGTTCTATTTCTTGCCTAATAATGACCATTTCTATTGCCTCATGAATGAGATAAAAGGGTTTATTAACTCGGACTTGAATTAACTTGGATTTGTCTCAGAATTCCATCTTTGAATAACTGTAAATAATCTACTTAACTATATAGCCGACATATATACTTCAACAAAGCTTTCATAATTCACTTATGGTGTTTTAGTTACAAGTTGTGTAGTGCTAATTGTAACATGTAATGTTGAGTTCTTAATATGTTTCAATGGGTCTCTGAAGCAAGTTTTATGTAACTTATATGTTTATACTTCATGTTCTAAGAAGATTTTGCTTGTGATGTTTTTTCTTCATGCTAGTTCGAGCAAATCGATCATCAATTTGATTCTTACGACATTACTCATAATCTCGTTGATTGATGGTGTATAAGACATTGCAATGGTGGAAAACCTTTTCCATATTAGATCATCTTAGACATACTCAAATTATTGTTCAAATGTTAAATTCATCCATTTACTTTAAAATATTCATATTATATCAATAAAACCATTTCATCAATCTAATTAATAATTTAGGCGTTAAATAATTTAGATCAACATGAAAGATATTTATAACATGTAGATTAAAATGTAAATATGTATACTTATCGCATTGGTATTTGGATTTGGCGTGTTATAAAAAAAGATAGCGTTAATAAAATTTTAGAGTGCTATTTCTTTTACATGTTAGATTCGAGTTATCAATATAATTAGTATACATATAATTATTATTTGATCCACATATTTGAAATATGTTCCATATCATATTTAAGGTGGTACTTAAAGCTCTAACTAGTGAAATGATTTAATTGATATAATATTGTATTTTTGAGAACTCAATTAAGGGTTGGGGAAGGGTTATGGTAGTTTTAACCAAAAAAAATAAAGAAATCAATTAAAGAGTTAATTGCACTAAACATCCCTAAACTATGACCCTCGTTCTAAATTGGTCCCCAACTTCAAAACATTCTAATTACATCCTTAAACTATCGATATCATATCAACCATGTCCTTATATTATTGAAACCATTAATTTAACCATTAAATGACACGAAAAATCTCATGTGACATAATTTAAAATGAAAACTGCAAAAACCATAGTTTTGAAGTTTTTGAAACTTTTACAAAAATCATCATTCACTCTCTTTTTCAATTTTACTTTATTTTAGTTTTTTAATTTAAAAGTTACGCCGCAACAATTTATTTTTCTTTAAAATTTTTATTTTAAATTATGTCACATAAAAGCTTCATAGTTAAATTAACAGTTTCAATAATGAAAAGATATGATTGATATAATATCGATAATTTTAAAAATATAATCAGAATATTTTGAAATTTAAAAACTAATTTAGATTGAGATATTAAAAAAAAAGATGTTTATTACAATTAATTCTAATTAAAATATTTTAAAGATTCAAAAAGAAATTAAAATCCGGATATAAATGCAATTAGCAAGTTTGAGGCTTTACTTGCAAGCCCTGCAACGCCCATAAATTCATTGTTTACCAAGTCAAAGCTTAATAGTCAACTTTTTCAGACCCTAGAAAATGAAATGAATTTTGGCATTATATGTCTCAATTGTACTACCAGATGTGCCTTGAAAACATAAAATTCTATTTTAGCCTTTCATATTATAATTTAATATAATTGATTTAGCATTTCTCATAATACTCTTTCCAATTTTTTCGATTTTTAGCCCACGATTTCCATTCCAACAATACTTTGGCAAAAACTTCTATAATTTCTATTATATTTCAACTCATTAAATTATTAATAAGTTTACGTTTTTTTAAAAAGTTATAAATTAGTCACTAAATTATTCGAAAGCTTTCAATTAAGTTACTAGTTTGTTGAGATTTTCTCTTTAAAAATCTGCCTAGTGAACTTCAAGTGACGATTTGACAACCAGTAGGGTGGATGAGTACCAATCGACTAGTAGAAGAACATACCTTAGATCCAAGTCGACCTGACGTTCAGTGACGAAGATCAAATAATAAAACTATTTTGATTAAAAGTTGTTTCATGAAAAAAACTGAGTTGTAGAAGAGAAGGGGAATGAGAACTTTCGATTAGTATAGACGGTGCGAGCAAAGAATGGCATACATAAGCGGTTTTAACAGTCCATTAACTTAAATGAAAACATTCAAATAGTTTAGTGATCATTTTGTAATTTTTTAAAGTTGAGTGACCAAAACATAAACTTATTAATAATTTATTGACTTTGGATCTAGTTTACCATTATTATATTTGTTATACCCTTACGTCAAAAATTCTAAAACAAAAATGACCTTAAGCAAGGGCAATTTACCAATAAAAGCCCATTTTTAAAAAAATTACCGAAATGGACCCATTATTTAATTATTTACTGGAATGATCCATTTTTCGCGAAATCGCATCTACGTCTGCGCGATGTCAGGGTACGCGCCAGGAAATCACGTCCACGTCAGCGCGAGTTGCTGACGTGGAAGAAAATCGCTCCCTCAAGGACGCGATTCCTTCTACGTCAGCAACTCGCGCTGACGTGGACGCGATTTCCTGGCGCGTACCCTGACATCGCGCTGACGTGGACGCGATTTTTCCGTTTTTCCCACGTTAGGTTTTTTTGGCTTTTAGGGTTTAGGGTTCAGGCTTTTAGGGTTTTTAGGTCCTGGAAGAAATAATTTCGAGTTGATGTTTCTGATAAAATAGTATAAAATCGCTTCTAACAGGATGCTATTTGAGAAGAATTTGTGATGCAGGTTATGCAGGCCAGATGCAGGGAGGCCATGTATGGTGCAGTAAGGTAGTTCAAGAAATAAACAATGCCAAGGCGAGGGCAAACATCATGCACACAGTGTGTCACGATCGAGACAATTTATGGTTTTGCGTGACAGAGTTTGACAGACCACACCAAGGTGTTGTTGGCGGACAATATCGTGTACACTTGCGAAATAGGACTTGTGACTGTGGGAAGTTTGATGCACTTTATTATCCAAGCGCTCATGTTATTGCAGCTTGTCAGAAACTCCGTCTGGATCCGATGAGTTATGTGGACGAAGTGTACAAATTAGAAAACATGTACAACGTCTAGAGACACGTTTTCCCACCGGTCCCAGATGAAAATAAAGTGGCCGCACGTATCTCTTGCTCCTTTTAAGCTGTTACCGGATAGAGAATTACGTCGCAAACCAAAGGGTCGACCTTGCTTGACTAGAATACGTAACAATATGGATATCCGAGAAACAGCTAGTCAAACGAAGTTGTGTGGATGGTGTAGGAATCCAGGCCATACAAGTTGATCATGCCCTAATCGTAATAGATGAATGTAATTGTAAAAAAAATAAACTTTGTGCAATTATTAATTGATAATTTGTATTAACTCAAAAATTGTATTAATTATCTAACATTATGTGAATGTAAAATTATTAACAAGCAAAAAATGTATTAATGGTTAGTAAAATTATCAAATTATATAAAATTATTAATTGTTACTACTAGTCAAAAAACTGTATTAATTGTATTAATGATTAGTAAAATTATCAAATTATATAAAATTATTATTTGTATTAATGGTTAGTAAAATTATCAAATTATATAAAATTATTAATGGTTAGTAAAATTATTAAATTAGGTTAGGGTTAGGGTTTTTAATCAAATTAGGTTAGGGTTAGGGTTTTTAATCAAATTAGGTTAGGGTTAGGGTTTTTAATCAAATTAGGTTAGGGTTAGGGTTTTTACTTACATCAAATAATATCAAAATAACTCGAAAAAAATTCTATTTTATTACATAAAATAAACTTCTATTTTATTACATCGAATAATATCAAAATAACCCTAAAAATTTCAATTTTTTTACATAAAATAATATCAAAATATTCAAAATATTTGTACAAATAAATTTAAATACGGCAATCAATGTCTATGCCTGGGGGATTCAGTGCCACATGGCGGCTGTCGACGGTTACGCGCTGGATTCCTCCTTTCTCTAGCTTCCGGCGGCGGTTGTTGTTCTTCCGGTGGGGATTCTGGTTCTTCCGGTTCGGCATCTGGTTGTCGGACTTGGGACGATGATCCACCTTAAAAGAATAGTGTATGTGGAGGTGTTTGCATCAGGAACGGGGACGGTGTTTGAAACCCATACGTTGGTGGGGATTGTTAAAAATGAGAGCTCCCCGACGGCCCCCATTGCGATCCCTCGTGCGCCGCTGGCCTATACATCGGCGGTCCGCTCGGCATAACAGGAAATGGAGCTGAACCGGGCATTTGGCTCCAACCTGCCATAGGACTCGAAAAAGGATACATATAAGGGTTAAGGTACATATAAGGGCTAGGAAACGCACCTGGCATCATCTGAAAAGACGGTTGCGTGGGTATCATCGGTTGTACTGTTGCGTCAGGTGACTGTGTCGGTTCTCTCGTTGGGCCTGGTGATTGCATGGCCGCTGATGATAAGCCGGGTGAATGTCTAGGCCTCATTGAGGGGCTGCCTTCGTTGTCTTATCGTCTTGGATTTAGAGGCCCGCGCTTTTCCCTTTCACGACGTATTTGCCGCTGCCTCTCCTCTGGCGTCAGTAAATAGGGCTTGCCATAGTATAGATCCTAAACCATGGCTTGTATTCTGGAACGCACGCTAACTCCGGAACGATGATTGGTTCCCGAGTAGGTAGATATTCATATCGATCTTTCCACATTTCCATGTACTCAGACCAGTATCTCGTCCAATCCGTATTCAATTGTCGAAGGTCGACTTTGTGTTGCTTGTCAAACTTCTCAAGATCCACTGGAATCGGTTATCTACATCCAAACTGTCGTAGCACTCTATCTGTCTGGTGCGGCTCCACGGTTGCGTAGTTGATCAACACGACTTTCACGTACCAAACTTGTGGATTTTGTAAAAACTCTTCCGGGATTATTGCCCGAATTGCCGGATCCTCGTATGGTGTCCATTGAAATTATATGAACATGATAGAAATATTAGTTCTATTTATAATACTAAATACTAAATACTAAATATCAATCGACTAGCGAATGTATAGAAATATCTATTTTCAATAATACTTACTTCTGCTTTCGACCGTCGGTCCAATAGAAGCCTTATATCTTCAAGTGAGGACTGTAATCGAGCATAACTTGCCGGATGGTTCCACCTAAGTAAATAAAATTTTAGCATACTTTTATTTTTAAAAATCTACATAATAATTGTAAAATGTAATATAAAATTTACCTCGTTATGAGTGGGAATGTATATGGGTGGTTCACCTGATGACGTAGAAATGGAAAGCGAAACCGTGCCCATGACTGCAGTAGTGACAGGCAACCTCTGATGTTTGCTCTCCTCGGTCGCGTCGCCCCGCACATCTCCCGATATAATGTTGCCAAGACAGCAAACCCCTAACTAAATTCACCGGCTGCTCTAAAATCAACGAGTTTCAGCAGCCATCCTAGATGTACGCGGCTCCGTGACGTGTCGGACATCAGATAACCTCCAATTATTTGTAGAATATATGCCCGAGCATATCGAATTCTTTCAATTTCGGTTGAATCTTGATTCGGATCAGGGAATGTGTCACGTAACCAACCCATCTCGACCTTACCTCCCTCCGTTTTCTCCGGAATAACGCCCAAAAGCTCGTAGCACACTGCCTCCCAATTGCTAGATTGGGTAGACCCGATAACTGTGTACTCGTCCATCGGCAATCCCAATTGCAGATGGACATCTTCTAGAGTGATAGTGCACTCTCCACATGGAAGATGGAATGTGTGCGTCTCGGGTCTCCACCTCTCGATCAACGCACTGATCAGTTTCGGGTCCAACTTGCATCCCCGGCCTACAGTCACCACGTGCCAAAAACCCGCTTCCCGCAAGTAGTTCTCTACCAACCGTGATGGAAGAGCATGCATATTCTGGATATTGCATTCTAATACCCGATCTACAGACTTTTATAACAAATAATAAATTAATAATTATCTAAAAATGCATAAATAAAAAATTCTTAAATAATATTTAAAAATTAAATTTAACACTTACCATTTTCATTTGTTCCACCGATATGTGATAATTATCAATACGAGTCAATGATCCGGCCATTGATGAAATCGAACAAATTTTTACGATTTATAAAAATATAAAAAAAATTAAAATTATTTAAAAAAAGGAAATTTGGAGAAAATTGAAATTAAATATGGATTTGAGAGACTTTTGGAAGGAAATTGAGAGGAATTGAGAGGAAATATGAGAGAGAATTTGTTTGTGAAAAAATAAAAAGGGGTGGGGAGTATTTATAGTTTTTTTTTACCGTTGGGTACTGTGCACGTGCGGGTGGAAATCGTGTCCACGTCAGCGCGAGTTGCTGACGTGGAAGGAAATCGCTCCCTCAAGGACGCGATTTCCTTCCACGTCAGCAACTCGTGCTGACGTGGACGCGATTTCCTGGCGCGTACCTTGAAATCGCGCTGACGTGGACTCGATTTCGCGAAAAATGGACCATTCCGGTAAATAATTAAATAATGAGCCCATTTCGATAATTTAAAAAAAAAAGAGCTTAACACCATTAAATTATTGTCTGAACAACAAATTTTGTTGTCTTAAAGTTTATGCAACAGTTTTGTGAACGTTGTCTATGCGACCATTGCCTAAACTCAAAAGCATCACTAATTTCATTTTAAACAATGATTGATTTTAATGTTGTCATTAGTATTTTAGGTAACAATATTTTATTGTTAAATGTAATATTTATTTAAAAGGAAAAAGACTATTTTTTATGGTTAATGCAACACTACGTGGTTGTTGCCTAAAGTCAAAAGTAACATTTTTTTTTTCTTTTTAAGTAATGGTTTATTTTAATGTTATTGTTAGTGTTTCACGCAATGTCGTTTTATAGTTACATGCAACGTTTACTTGAAAGAAAATGCAATATCTTTTAACCATTATTGCAATGTTACGAGAGTGTTGCCTAAAAACGAAAGTAACTTTTTTTCGATTTTAAATAACAATTATTTTAGTATTGTCATTGGTGTTTTAAGTAATGATTTTTTACAATTAATGCAACATCTATTTGATAGAATAGTCTATATTTTTTTATATTTATTGCAATGCTATATGATCATTACTTAAAAAGCAATATATATATATTTTTTTTGTTAAAGTCTCCATTAGTAGTGCTGAGCAATACGAACTCCATCAAAGTGGTTACTCTGAGTCCAAAACATATTTATCAAGACAACAATTCGTGGGTGTAACATCCCACTTTTTTTTTTAAGAAAAAGAATATTTATGGTGGAAATCTTTGAATAAGTGATCTATAAATAAATAGTAGTTTAAGAAATTGTGAACGTTTTTAGAGAAAACCGTCAGACATGGAAACACAGAAGATTATTAGTAGGAGTATAGAATTAAGTTTAAAGTTCAATATCGAGTTCAAGACTAAATTGAATAAGTTAGAAAATTATAGAGACTAAAGTGCAATTATCCCATTTTTATTTTGATGGAAATGACTTAATGACAATTTTTCCATTACTTAAAAAAAATCAATGATTTTATGTTAACTTTTAAATGCTTTTTTTAATTAAGTAATAATATTTTTTTAATTAATATTATAATATTATAATCATCTTTCTTTCTTTTTTACGTCAAAGTAAGGGTGAAAGAAAGAAAAAAATTTCTTCCATCATTTTCCTTCAAATTCAAGTGCAAGGTATGATTTTTCTTTAAATTTTTTTTTGTAGATTTTGAATCTTTGAAGCTTGATTTACATATATATACCAATAGTTTTTTTATTTTATTTTATCAAGTATTTTGAAAGTTACCATTAAAGGACATTGATGGGGACTTAGAAAACGTAAGTGAAATAGATGTATTTTTGGATAGGAAATTATTAGAAGATGAGTTCTAGCTTGTTAGAAGTGTGAAAAAGAAACAAAAATGGATGAAAAGTTTATTTGGTATATTTGGCCATATTAAAGGGGAAGTAGAGAACATTGACCACTTTGTGTAATATTGGTGCTAAATGATAGCTTGTGAAGCAGTGAGTACTCTGGTGAAGACAGAATTGAAAACGAATAATCGAGTCGAAAGATATGCGAATTTCATACTAGAAAACTTAAGTTGTCAATATGAATAATCATGCATATTTAAGTTTGTTTTTATTAGTTTTAATTTTAGAATGGATAAATGATGTTGTTTTTTATTGAATTGTTCCTATTGTAGCTAATAACGAAGCGAACATCTTGAAGGAGAAAGGCAAAGAAAAGGAGTAAAGCGATTAAAACTTCGGTTTGTACTAATATATTATTTTCATTACATAAAGCTTTAGAACATTTAATTTAATATAACTAGTTTTATTTATTTATTTTATTTTTATGACTTTTGGATGAGCTTGAATAATTTAGTTAATATTTATAAAATTATGTTTTGAGATGATTACTATGTTTTTCATAAGACTACATTAGCGAATTCATGGTTATGATTTAGATTTGAGTACTATGATTTTAGATGATTGAGCAAGAAAATATTTAATATATTTCAAATTGGAAGCTTATTTTACATTACGCGATATATGATTTGAATATGAAACAGAATTGAAATGAGAATTATATGAAAATAGAATTGAAATGGATCATGAAATTTGGTTTTTACCCCGTTTCACTAAGTTAGACTAAATCAGATATAGTTGGCATGCCATAGAGTTTTTATGCCAGAGAATTTAGATCTCCCCAATTCCCAGAGGGTCGAGGGAGAAAATGCCAAGTCGGTTAGTTGTTATTAATGTTAGTCCCAATTCCCAAAGGGTCGTGGACTACTCTGATAGCCATCGTTCCCGAACAACTCAGGGTGGCAGATTCATGTATTGGTTATAATTCTAAAGTTTAGTACGGAGTCTAAATTGAAAGAAAAGCAAAAAAAAACTTGAATTTATTTGAATTTCCATATTGTGCAAATTAAATTAATTACGCGATTTTGAATTTAATTAAAAAGCTTATTTTCTTTATTCAATTTGTCAATATCAAATTATTAAAGTTTATTAATATTAGAATTTTCTTTTATTGTGATGTTATTAATGATATTTATAATCATGTTTTAGTTTATTTCTATCAATTAATTTGTGTTCAATACTTATGTAATGATTTATATGATATTAGCACCACTGAACATAAAATTTGCTCAGCGTACGATTTGTTTATTTTTTCGTGCGCAGGTAGTTAGATTCGTTAGATCGTTCCAACAGCATCCGAAGAACCGAAGTTCAGCTCAAACAACATTGGTAAAGAGTTTACTTTATAGTTGATGTAAATGACATGTACCTAGGCTTATAAATATATAATATTATATCGTAAACTGAATTTAAATATTTTCATTATATTTTCTTAGCTAGTATTTTATAACTAGTGTTTTGTTAAAATAATAAAGCATAGAAATCTAGTTTTTTGATATGTTATAAGAAGTCGTAGTGCTGGGAATTGATTTGGGAGATAATTTGAATGTGAATATTTTGTGAAAATCTAAATTTTGCAGGGGGTTTTATGTAAAAATAGGCAGAAATGCTGCCGAAATTTTTATAAAATAATTTTACCACTACATTTCCTTTTCAAAAAAAAAAAGGAAAGGTGAGTTGCTTCGGCAACAAAATGTGACATTTTATATTTGGATCCAACAATTGGGTCGGGTATAAGGTGTCACAGTGGGTTCACTTATACACGGATGGCGCAGTTGCAAGAGATACGGGAAATGCTTTTGCTGGAGGTATGCTACGAGATCAACTTGGAAATTAGATTCTGGGATTTAATCGGCACCTAGGTAAATGTTCACCTTTTGAGGCTGAAGTATGGGGTATTCTGGATGGACTCCTTGTACAACTTAATAAAGGATATAGACGGGCAATGATTCAGACTGATAATGTTGACATGATCATGGCCTTAACTGATATTGAGTTGGAGGATTCAGGTATTACTCTGCTTAGAAGGCTTCATCGAACCACGAGAACTGAAGAACAATGACAAATTAGGTATGTGTGTAGAGAACACAACACTGTTGCGGACCGGCTAGCCAAACTTAGCTTAACGAGAAAGTCAAGCTTACAAGTCTTTGATGTGGCCCCAATTGAGATCATTGAAGTATTACAACGAGATGAAGCGAGTGGTGCTTTTAGACAATTGAGTTGATGTAATATGTAATTTCTTTTTCAAAAAAAAAGTTAACATATTTTTTCTTTCCAAGTAACAATTTATTTTTCATTATATTCTTTTAAAATTATCAACAAATATGGATTTTTTTTCCTTTAAACAATGAGTAACTACTAAGAGTACGTTTGGTTCGCTGTAATGGAATAGAGGCGTAATAGCAAATCAATTGTTTGGTTGAATGTAATGGAATAGAGGCGTAATAGTATTCTTGTGTTTGGTTGAATGGAATGGAGGTGTAATAGCATAATGGAAAAAACTAAAATGACTAGAATACCCTTAGCAGAAATTTGTTTAGGTAAATGATTATTGTTATTGTTATTAAATTTTAATAAGATTATTAATATCAATAATAAATAATTTAATCATATTTTAACATAATTATTATTAAATATATTTTAATTAAAATATATAATTTAATAAAATTCTTAATAATCAATATTCTTATATGAATTTACTCAAATCATAATATATGATACTATAAAATATAATTTGAAATAATTATTATTAAATATATTTTAATTAAAATATATGATTTAATAAAATTCTTAATAATCAATATTCTTATATGAATTTACTAAAATCATAATATATGATGCTATAAAATATAATTTGAAATAATTATTATTAAATATATTTTAATTAAAATATATGATTTAATAAAATTCTTAATAATTATTACTAATAAATTTTCTTATATGAATTTGTATAATTTAAAATAATTATTATTAAATATAATTTAATAATAATATATAATTTCATAAAATTCTTGATAATAAATTTTCTTATATGAATTTATATAATTTAAAATAATTAATATTAAATATAATTTAATAATGATATATAATTTCATAAAATTCTTAATAATAAATATTCTTATATGAATTTACTAAAATCATAATATAACTTGAGAATTATATTCTGTATAAACATAATTAACTTATATTAACAAAAGGTTAGATGAAAATGAAATTCTACATCATAATCCATATGTTATATAGTTTTACAACATCAAAAAGTTTGAACATTGATTTTTAATGGTCAGAAAGAAATCTTCTGACCCATTCCAATCGCGCATCAAAAGGTAAACTAAAGAAACTGAGCATTTGAGTTGGATGACCAGGAATTTTACTCAAAGCTCGATACCGCTCATCGACGGTTAAACCTTCAATTTCCCATAAGGTTGAATATAAATTTGTAGCTTTCTCTTGGATGATCTGGAATTCTTCTGACTTCTGCTGAACTACCACATCGGAGGCAATACTCCTACTGATTTGTTCGCCAATGGCCCGCATGTTTTCGGCCAATAAAGTGGCAGCCTCATTAAATGAAGAAGACATATTATCACGAGCATCAGATTTCTTCTTTTTCTTGTTTGAAGATGAGGAACCCCCTTGGTCTTTATCTCGTCGCGGCTCCGTAGCAGAAACATCCATGTCATGGAAAGATACGTCAGCTTCGCAGTCATAGGATGAGTTTCTTTCTTCATTCATATCTGTAGTAGGTACACCCTCAGCATTTATTTCTTCAAGAACATCAGCAGCTGTTTGAGCATCTTTCCTAGTCGCTCGATCTCTTGCGTATATGGCAGTAAGCTGGTCGTAGTAAGGGAAAGTACGATGTCTGAATTGATCGGCTTCTTTATGACTCTAAAAAAATGAGGAAATCATATTAGTTATAAGTTTGGTAAAAATAAGATAATAAAGACTTGAAATAATTCTTACCTTTAAATAGGAGTCCCAAATCGCATCTTCAGCAACAATGAGCTGCCTATGCTCGTCCCAACCAAAACCGCTATTGTTTTGGCCATTAAGCATGTCATACACGATTGACCACTTCCTTTTTAGTAACCTAATCCTCGATTCAATATTAGGTTTCGCCTTCAACATTGCATTTGGTAAAGCCTTTTCTAGCAATTTTTTCCAACTCGTTTAAATAACCGGCTTTGAACCCGGTATCAACATTAAATGTTCCAACATTGTGCAAGTCCACCATGTAGGAAACCAATGCTGCATCTTCTTCTGGAACCCATTTTCTTTTGGTTCTTTGAGAAGCTTGAGAAGAAGTATTTGATTCTGGAACAGCTGACATGATTATCTTAAGAAAAAAAACAAATTATATTAATTACTATTAATATCATGAATCAAAAGGTGAACACTTTATAAAATTATAATTAAGTTCAATATCATGAATCAAAAGCTCAATACTAAATTTAAAATTATAACACATGCTGAATGAAAAGAAATTAAATTATAATTCAACAAGTTTAGTACAATACAAAAATCAATTTAAACACCACCAAAGTTTCACAAACTGGATACATAAAATAACATAAACAAATTAACTCAAACTCATTTTGTCCCTAAACCTAACTAATTTCTAGATGATTGCCATTCATTGAACATTTGGTTGGCTAGTTCCATCCTCCAAGTAGCCCAAGCATCCGATGGATGAATATTTGCGATATTCGGTTCATCTTCATCCACCACATTACTAGGTAATCCTTCTCCCACATCTGCTTCAATAGGATCAATACTCATATGGGTTCGCAAAAAATTATGGAACAAATAACATGCAATAATAATTCTATTGTGCACCCTTACAGGATAGAATGATGGACTCCTAAGTATTCCCCATCTAAGTTTTAATAACCCAATCATCTTTCAATAACATTACGTGCTGAGGCATGTTTCATATTAAAAAATTCTTGCGGAGAACTTGGCTGATAACCCTGACGCCACTCATTCAAATGATATCGTTGTCCTCTAAAAGGTGCAAGAAATCCCTCACAATTTGTGTATCCAGCATCAACTAGATAATAACAACCTATAAAATAAATTTTTTTTAAAATGATTAATTCAGCACAAAAAGTTTGATCTTAATGAATAATTCAAAGTCCTCTAACTATCCACTTTACCATGAGGAGCTTTTAGTCCATGTCTTCTACTAATGGCATCTCGAAGAACCAGTCCATCAGCAACTGAACCTTCCCAACCAGGAAGAACATAAACAAATTGCATATCAGGTGTACAAACACCTAGCATATTTGTTGCTATATCACCTTTTCGCGTTCGATATCTAGGTTTATCAACTGTTGGAACCCTAATCTTGATGTGGGTTCTATCAAGAGCACCTAAGCAATTCTATATCACATGATATAAAACCTTGAGTTAGAATACTAATTTAAATCTAAATCAACTAAATGTTGTACAAGCTATATATAAAACTCAGTCCAATACCTTAAACCATTTCCACCTTGTGTCAGAAGAATCAGCTGTAATTGGCTCCGCCTTTTTAAATAACACATCTTGTAAGCGTATGAAAACATTTAAAACACTATGAAATGCTCTGCTAACAGTTTCCCCGGACCTTCTAAAGTGATGCTTGACAACTTGATTTTTCAGGTGATGGGAGATGATATGTAAAAACATTGTCACTTGCTCATCAACAAGCATGTTTTTTGACGACTTCAATCCCCTTGACGATTCTAAATTGAATTTATGGGGAAAAAAAGTAGGTTTGATATTTAAATTGACTTAATTTACTTTCAACTTCTTCTAAATGCTGCTATTGACATGTGTTATAGTTAAAATTCGTTAATGTGATATTTTGAAATAAAAAAAAATTCACTTCATAATTATATAAAAATAATATTATAATGAATTCGAATTAAACAAAAAAATTTTAATATTATTATCAAGTTTAAAAATTAACGTTAGCATTTTAATCGGTTAAAGTATCTAGGCTAATATTGATGTACCAAATTATATTAAAAATTAAAATATAAAGATTTAATCTTAAATTTGAACATTATATAAGCATTGAAATTGAAATTTGATTGTTTTTACATAATTTAAAAACAGAGAGCTTATTAACTAAAAAAAATCCTTGTAAAATAATTCAATAATTATTTGAGTTTTTAATAGAAAACAACATAATTAACCCTTAATCGGATATAAATAATAGCTCAAGTAACTCGTTTACAGCATTTGATTTCAAAATCTAAATCATAACAGAACTATATCCTACTATACTTGCAATTAATAATCCCCAAAACAAGCAGGAACCAGAACAAATCAAGAACAATATCAAAACAAATGCAACAATTTCTAGTTTCATCTTCTACTCATTAACAACGAGAAGCTAATATCTGAATTGAAAAAACAGCACTATCAACAATTTCCATGGTAAACTCTTTCAAAAAATAGCAGACTATCAAAAAACTGTCTGAATTGAAAACAACAGACAATTTCCATTGCTCACTGCCTCAAGTCTACAGTAAGCCTGGCATTCAATAGTTATGGAATCTGAAACGCACAATGTATAAACATCAATACAGGCTCTGATTTTAGAAGACATTGTGCACAAGACACAATTGTAGAGGCTGATTTTAGAAGTTAAACCAGAAGTTTACGAAGCGCACAAGGTATAAACATCAATACAGACTCTGATTTTAGAAGCTGAGAGTTTTGCAGCATTTCTTCTTAACAGTTAAATTGTTATGTTTTGTATGAATTTTATATGATTACTTGTCCTACTAGAAGAGTAAACATTTAAGTTAAATAATTCAGTTTGCTAAATAAGATTTATAAATTCTCACTGTACAAACCCAATTTCTGCCCGGCCCACTAACAAAAGAACCCAATACCCACAAACCCAATAACCCACCTAAACACTAACCCATACCAGCAGACCCAATTACAATGTCCCCATCACCTACCCTCTGCCACCGCCACCAACTCCGCCGTTCACCTGCTTTCTGCCACCGTCCCATCACCCCACTTGCCTGCAAAGAAGAAAATCACGCAAAGAAGGACAAAACAGTAGTAGAGACAATAGAAAAATTGTAAAATGGCTATTTAAAAGCCATTCAAACAGAAGAAGGGGGGATTTTTCATTTTTCGGTACAAAACCGATTGAAAAACCATTGTAGAGATTTTTTTTGTAACGTTTTTCACAGAAATAAGAAACAAGAAAATCAAAGGTGATTTCCGACCCTTTTCGTTTTTACATATTTACCATTTTTTATTTTACTTTTCTTTTTTTGTTCATCTATTTATATACATATAATATAAATAATAATAAAAAGAGAGGGAAACTCACCGAGGAGAGGCGATTCGGTGAAAAGGGGAAACTTTTGGTCTCCCCACCGCCGTGCACGGCGGCGCCGGCGCCGGCGACCGGCGGCCGATACGGTGGTTCTCGGCCGGACCCTTGGCCGGCGCCCAGAAAGAAAAGGGGAGGAAGAGAGAGCATTTTTGGGCTTTTTTTGAAAAGAGGGGGAGAAAAATGAAATTTTTTGGAAATTTTTTTGGATATATAGGCGTGTGAAACGACGCCGTTTTGGCCCAGCTCCATAACGCCCAAAACGACGTCGTTTTGCTTTGGATCGGATCGACCCGACCCGTTACCAGGAGGATCCGCGTGTTTTCTTTGCGAAGGGGCTAATTGCTCGTTTAGCCCCTCCGCAGTTTTAATTATTTTTAATTTAATCCTTTTTAATTTTTGCAAATTGGCCCATTAGTTAGTTTGTTTTTCGATTTGGTCCTTCGACCATCTGCGCCCTCCTCCCTGGAACGGCGTCGTTTTGACATTGAGGGTTTAATTACCCTTTCGGTCTCTCCTTTTTACGCGCGCTTGCAATTAGGTCCCTCCGCCTTTTTTTATTTTTAAATTGGCCCAGAAACTTTGTTTTATTTCGATTTAAGTCCCTTTTAAGCATGTTTTTTCCTTTTTGCTCATTTATTTATTTATTATTATATTATTATTTATATATATGTGCTTATACTATAATATATATGTCTAAAATTATTACGAATCTATATATTTACAAACTTTAATATATATCTAATAATAATATTATATTATATATTCAATATTTTTTATATCTATCCTGCTTTTTATTTATTTTATATCTATATATTTATATCTATATACTATATAATATTTATACCTACAATATAATACACGTGCATATGAATATTTTTATTTTTTATTTTAAGAGCATTTCTATCTCCTTATTTATGTATATACATGCATTTTATAATTATATATATACTTCTTTTTGTATTTAACTTTATGTTTTTACCCCGTATAATTTGTTTCTAACATACATACATATATATCACCATTTTATTCATTATTATAATTATCATTTCATGTTGATTTATTTATTTATCTACATGTTCGTTATTATTTGCTTAAATGTCTTTATTCTTGTTTGTTTATTTTTTATTTTTGTTAACTTTTTATTATTTACCATGCATAAAAATGTAATTTGCTTTCACAATGATTTTGTGTGTTATCTTACTTGATGTAACAATTTTTAAAATGGCATTTCGTGTTTGGATTCGAGAAAATCGTGCCCTAACTTACTGGGTTTCGATTTTCTCGATGAATCTAAATACACGAATCTTTTCAAAATCAAGTTTTAAATGATCTCAAATTTTAAAAAAGGAGGTCGCATCCTAACTTACTGGTTATGATCTCATTTTTAAGTTCGAGATGGCTAAAATTTCTTAAATAAACTTTTTCATTCGCGTATCGAGAATTTGAGATATTGTATTCTAACTTACTGAATATGATTCTTTTTCTCGAATAACATGAAATATCCTCCTTTTCTTGAAAATTTTTAACATTTTAATACAAGGGTCGTATTTTTAAAATTCTTTTAAATTCTCAATTTTCGACATTAAGACATTAAGTAATCAACTAGGTACCAATTTTGGACGTATCGAGGGTGCTAATCCTTCCTCGTGCGTAACCGACTCCCGAACCCGTTTTCTAAATTTCGTGGACCAAAACCGTTGTTTTAATAAAATCAAACCGTTTATTAAAAACAACCATTTTTCGAGGTAATCCAATCACACCTCATAAAAAAAAGAATTGGTGGCGACTCCCATTTTTGTTTTCATTTTCCAAACCCAAGTTGACCCCGTTTTCATCAAAAAAATGGCGCCAACAGCTTGGCGACTCCACTGGGGACGTATAAGTGAGTCGAGCCACGAGTTGATTATTTTTTGTCTTTTTGTCGAAAATCAAAAACTTGGTTTAAATATACGATCCTTTCATCGCATTTCATTGCTCTTTATTACAATTTTCATCGTTGTGGTTTATAATTGCTGTGTTAGTTTAAGTTTTTGTATCTTTCTGCACATTGCATTGCATGACCGTTGGTCACACCCTTTTAAGTGGGAGTGAGAAACTACGCCTTCGTGAGGTTTTCACCTCCGCATGGGATAGTGAATCGCTTTCGGGATACATCCGTACCTATGTCTTCGTGAGATTTTCATCTCCGCATGGCCATAGGGAAATGTATTCCCCTGAACCGAACTCGGTCTGTATGAGCCTATAATGGGTGAGGATCGAGGAATTTGCTTGTTCAGGTACCCTACTTTAGAACCAAACCACATGTAATGAGCCATAGGAACCGACCTAGGTAGAGCTACTCCAAATTTTTAGTGCTTACCTAAATGAATGTTGTATTTATTTGACGCTTATTTTAAATCTTATTCTGTGTTTAATGCTAATTTACTTTGTTTGTGATTGCATGGCATCTTCATTCTAAAAGAGGTGTCGATTTACGTTCAGTTTCTTGGTAGAAAGCTTATCATGGAAAAGGGGTTTGTTGATAAAGTAGAGGATAATGCGGCTGTGCGAATATGGGCTGAAACGACACAACGGGAGAAAGGCGATAGTCTTACCGAAGGGTACGTGTCAGAATTGTGGGATTTTACCTGTATCAGTGTAATCCAGAATGACCTTCGAGAAATGAAAGAAGTCTGGGATCAATGGGATGTCGAGGCCAAGCAGCTGTTTTATTGTAACTACGGTGACCTACCTTATCTGCTTAGTGTCAAAGTGGGCAAGTATTTATTCCGAGCCCTTGCTCAGTTTTGGAATCCTGCCTACAGTTGTTTCACTTTTGGGAAGGTAGATTTGACGCCTACTGTGGAGGAGTATACGACCTTGCTTCGGTGCCCGAAGATTCAAGTCGACAAGGCTTATTCCAGAGCTGCTTGTGTCCCTCCGTTGCTAAAGAAATTAATGAACATCATTGGGATGAGCGAGCAGTAGGTCGCTACCCGGATCCAACAGAAGGGCGACAGTAAATGTGTTCCTTGGAAAAGTTTGCGAGATTTGGTGCTTGTACATCCTGACTTAAAGAAAAGGGTCGATGTCTTCGCTTTAGGTATCTATGGACTAGTGGTTTTCCCCAAAGCTTTAGGACACATAGACGAGGCTGTATCTGATTTGTTTGATCGGCTTAGTAAAGGGGTTACGTCGGTTCCGGCAATACTAGCTGAAACTTTTAGATCCTTGAATGCGTGTCGAAAAGCAGGGGAGGGAAGGTTTATTGGATGCGCGCAGCTCTTATTGGCATGGTTCCATAGCCACTTCTGGAAAGTCGAAAAGGTCTCTTATCGGGTATTCTCCGATAGCTACTCCCCTCTAGGAGAATTGGTGGCCACGCCAAGACGGGATGATATTTCAGAAGAAAAATGGATAGAGATACTCCAGAATCTCCAAGATGAAGATATTGAATGGAGGGCTCCTTGGTTAATTCCTGATGAGATATTGTACCAATGTGGAGATTTTAACTGGGTTCCGCTGCTCGGGATATGGGGAGCTATCGGATATGCTCCTCTACTCGTATCAAGACAGTATAGATCACGACAATTCATACCAGCAACCCAGGGGTTGGCTTATAGTGATTTTTCCTATAGGGAGGACAATTACAAGAAGAAGGTTCGAGAAATATCTAGTGCCTGGAACCAGACTCGTCGAATGAAGATCTTAGCCGTGGGTCCGACAATTACCCCCGAGTATGGTCAGTGGCGTGATCAAAGGATCAACGACAATATCCCGGCGTCAAATTCAGAAACTACTCGATCTTTAGAGGAACACTTACAAGTTTTGTCTTCTGAGATAGAAATCATCAAACAAGAATTCAAAAAAAGGAGTTTAGAATTGGGGAAGAAGATAGAACAACTAGAGGAAGAAAAAATGCAGTTAGGACTGGATGTGGACATTCAAAGATTAGAGGCCAACAAATTGAGAAAAGGAAAGAACAAAGCAGAAGAAGATTTGGACAGCCTGAAGACAGATTACAAGAAGTTGCGTAGGTCGGTAAGAGCTGCTGGCTTGGGTAAAACACCAGAACAATGGCGACAAGAAATTCAGGAGGAAAAGACGAAAGCTAATCAATGGGAAAAGAAATTCCAGGATGCTCGGGCTCGAGAAGTCGCCTTGGGAAAGAGTCTACTAGATTGCCAAGACGAGAAGACGGAGTTGAAGGTCCGGATAACTGAACTAGAAAGATCGCTTCACCAGTACTGTAATCGTAATGCTACGGTTGAATTAAGGGCGAGCTTAGACAAAATTGAAGAATTGAAAAGACGAATAGGAGGGCTAGAGAATGCATTGCACAATAGTGAAATCCGGATAGAGCTTCTGGAAGAAAATAATGAGCAGTGGCAAAGACAATTCCGTCGGTCTTAAGAGCAGATTAGAGAAAGAGATTATATTATGGGAGAGGCGGTGACTCAAGTGCGCGAAGTAGCTGATCATCTGCAAACTCTAGCGGTTCAGGCTGATCTATTAAGTTTGAAGTATGAGTTAGAGTCGGACAGGGGCCGAGAGTTAGCTTGGCTTCTTAGAAAGGTTAAGGCTTTGAGTGTAAGGGCAAAGCCATATATGTAGTCTATTTTATGTAAAGAAACTCTTTATCTAGTAAAGTTTTCTAATGAAGTTGAATTAGAATCAGTGCCTCTTTTTCTTTGCATTCTTTTCATGCATTGCATCACATCACATGCATTAATGACCATTAAAAACCTAATCGAATAAAATCATTTCAGTTAACCTGGAAAACCAACAAAGTTACGGCACCCGAGCTAAGACAAAAATTATGGACCAAAGGTTGGAGAAGCTAGAGCGACTTCAAAGAGAAATGCAAGACCAGTTGCAGGCGCAAATGAAAGAGCAAATAGAAAAGATTCAGCGTGACATGGTGCAAAAGATGGATGAGTCCCAAAATGATCTGGTGGCTAAGATGACGCAATTATTGAAGGGAGTAGATAAGGGTAAAGGTCCTGTGATTGTTAGTGAAGAAGAAAACAATGGTGAACCACTTTATCCTCCAGGTTTCACGCCTCCGCATGCGCAAGTACAGACTGAGCTGCATCCGCGGAGACCCTCTGTGTCGGTTAGGCCCCAGCAGTTCCAAGGCGATGCTTCAATCCCAATGAATTTTCAACCCGGAGTGGGCCTTAATCCCGGTGATAGCCCGAATAATATTGCTGTCCCAGATCTTGACGAGATGGTTGAAAAGGACAAGGCGAAGGAGGAATTTCCAAAACAATTTGAGGAGAAATGGAAATGGATAGAAGAGAAGTTTAGGGCAATAGAAAGCATCGAAAGCTATGGAATAGATGCAAAGGATCTGAGCTTGGTTCCGGACTTGGTGCTCCCTTACAAATTTAAGATGCCGGAATTTGAGAAATACAACGGGACTAGTTGCCCAGGATCCCATATTACTATGTTTTGTAGAAGAATGACAGGGCATATTAATAATGATCAATTATTAATACATTGCTTTCAGGAAAGTCTTACGGGAGCGGCGTCAAAGTGGTACAATCAACTGAGCCGAGCTAAAATTGCTACTTGGAGGGATTTAGCACAGGCTTTCCTGAGACAATACAATCATGTCTCAGAAATGATGCCTGACAGGATAACTCTGCAAAATTTAGAGAAGAAATCGAACGAAAACTTCAGACAATATGCGCAGAGGTGGCGAGAGGTGGCAGTTCAGGTGCAACCACCGCTTTTGGAAAAAGAGATGACGACGCTTTTTATTAATACTTTGAAAGCCCCGTTCATCACTCACATGTTGGGAAGCGCTTCAAAAAATTTCTCGGATATAATCATGAATGGTGAAATGATTGAGCATGCCATTAAAAGTGGAAAAATAGATGGAGGAGAAAATAATAGGAGGGCACCCCTGAGGAAAAGAGAAAATGAAGTGAATAATGTGAATGCTTATGGTAGGTCAATTACCGTGAATCAACCAAAGAAAGTGGTTGCTAATCAACAGGGATCATCAAGACAAGAGTCGGGAGCTAGGCAAACTACTGAAAAGCCCCAATTCACGCCAATCCCGATGTCATACAAGGAGTTGTATCAGACTTTATTCGATGCACATGTTGTTGCTCCTCGATACTTGAGTCCTCTACAACCCCCGTATCCAAAATGGTATGATATGAACGCGCAATGTGATTATCATGCGGGAATTTCTGGGCACTCGATAGAAAATTGTACTGCCTTCAAGAAGGTAGTAGAAGGACTTATCAATTTAGGTGTCGTCAAACTTGACGACTCACCTAACGCAAAGATCCGTTACCTAATCACGCAGATAAAGGGGTGAATATGGTTAGCGAAGGTACGGGAGAAGAAGCCAAGACTGACATTGCTGAAGTAAAAACTCCATTGAAACGGGTCTGGAAAGAAATGGCGAAAAGAGGTTTGGTTATTTCAGATTCTGAGGAAGGGCATGAGATGGGAAATTATTGTGAATTTCACCATAAAACAGGGCACGAAATCCAAGAATGTGAAGGATTTAAGGCTTTGGTTCAAAGCATGATGGATTACAAGGAGATGAGGTTTTACAAAGATGCGAAAGAAATGAGGAGCATATGCGCGACAGAGTTGGGAACAAAGGCTCCAAATCATCCTGTGGTCATTATCTCACGCCCTAAGGGTAATAAGGTTAGGGCTCAGGTAACACCGAAAATTGTAATCCAGAAACCATCAAATTTCTCTTATAGGGATAACAAAATGGTGCCGTGGAATTACGGGTGTAATGTGACCATTTTGGGAAAAGAAGCAGAAAGAAATCAGGAAATAGGCTCTTACACGCGCAATGGAAAAAGATATGACGCTCAAGCAGAGTCGTCCAGGGAAGAGAATTGGAAGAAAGAACAGAGGAAAGGGAAAGCAGTAGAAGTTGAACCATTGGTAAATGAACCAATAAAAGAAGATGAGGCAAAGGAGTTTTTGAAGTTTTTGAAACACAGTGAATACAGTGTTGTGGAGCAACTACACAAACAGCCAGCCCGCATTTCTGTATTAGCTTTACATTTAAACTCGGAAGTACATCGGAATGCACTATTAAAGGTGCTAAACGAAACATATGTGGCTGACGATATTTCGGTAAACAAGCTGGATCGGCTGATCAACAATATTGGTGCTGACAATTTTATCTTCTTCAGTGATGATGAAATACCATCCGGAGGAAGAGGTTCTACTAAAGCCCTGCATGTTACTGTCCGATGCAAAGGGTACACACTCCCGGGGGCCTTGGTTGATAATGGATCTGCACTAAATGTATTGCCTTTGTCCACTCTTAGTCGATTACCAATAGACAGTTCGCACATGAAAGCATGCCAGAACATAGTAAGGGCATTTGATGGAACAAAAAAGGGAGGTTATGGGGAGAATTGAGGTACCATTAAGGATTGGCCCAGTCACTTATGAGGTGGATTTCTTGGTAATGGATATTAAACCCTCCTACAACTGTCTATTGGGGAGACCGTGGATACACTCAGCAGGGGCAGTACCTTCATCATTACATCAGAAGGTGAAGTTGGTATCGGAGGATCGGTTGGTAACAATAGATGCAGAGGAGGATATTATCGCAATGATGACTAGCGATGCACCTTATGTGGACATCAACGATGAGGCACTAGAATGTTCTTTTCGGTCGTTAGAATTTGTGAACGCGATGTTTATTGCGGAAGGAAATAGAATTCCAGTACCGAAAATATCCAGGACCACTGAGATGGGATTGCGATTGATGGTAGGAAGAGGAGCCTTACCCGGGAAAGGATTGGGAAAATATCTTCAGGGAAGGATTGAGGCACCAATGCCGAAGGAAAAGTTTGATAGATTTGGTTTAGGGTACAAGCCAGACATGAAGCAGAAGAAGAAAGAAGTAGAGAAGAGACAAGAGAGAAGAAGGGCGCGTTTGAATGGACATGAAGCTAAGTGTGAGCCTTTAACCTTTCCCCACATATCTACATCTTTTGTGTCGGGAGGATTTATTCATTCTGAATGTGGAGTGTCCGGTAGCGGCATGGGAGGAATGTTGGAAAACGTTTATACCAACGCCGTAGAAGCAACGGAAAGGAGGGCTTTGTTGGAGATCTGCCCTTATGAGCCTGGAAGCGAGCTAAACAATTGGACTGCTGAAGAAATCCCTGTAGTCTTTAGGGCTTATTCAGAGTAATGCTCAAAACATTCCTGTTGTTTGTTGGCCTAGAAACGATATAAAATCTTTGTGAAATAGGCATTGGGCCTAAATATCATTATTTTAATGAAATACGTGTCTACGTTCATCTCGATCAGTCACTTTTTTTTCCCTTTTATATTTTTCATTTGGTTGATTGTCTTACAAATAATTCTTTCATTTGTAATTCTTTTGCACAAACATATTCATAAATTTATATTCTTGGTATATTCTTTGATGCGCCCTCATAGGTCTTCAGATGTCAATGACATGAGTGGCGCTGCCTCAAACACGGAGCCTATTTTTGAGCAAGAAGTGTGTTCAGAGGGATCCCACGACTTTGAAAATGACGAAGATTATGATGCATCTCCGGACTTGTTAAGAATGATGGAACAAGAGGATAAGCATATCCTACCTCATAGGGAATCGTTAGAAATAGTGAGCCTAGAGGATGGAAAGGAGGTGAAAATTGGAACTGAAATCACCGCAAAGACAAGGCAAGACCTCATTAATTTGCTCCGAGAGTTCAAGGATGTTTTCGCGTGGTCGTACCAAGATATGCCTGGGCTAAGTACTAACATTGTGGTGCATCGTCTGCCCATAAAAGAGGATTGTAAACCCATTCAACAGAAGCTTAGGAGAATGAGACCTGACATTGTGTTGAAAATAAGAGAAGAAGTCAAAAGACAATTCGACGCTGGTTTCTTACAAGAGGTCAAGTATTCGGATTGGGTAGCCAACATCGTCCCTGTTCCCAAAAAAGATGGAAAGGTACGAATGTGTGTGGATTATAGGGATTTAACAAGGCTAGTCCAAAGGAAAACTTTCCACTGCCTCACATTGATACTTTGGTAGATAACACGGCGGGCTATTCATTGTTTTCTTTCATGGATGGTTTCTCTGGATACAATCAAATAAAGATGCATCCTGGAGACATGAGAAAAACCACATTCATTACCTTATGGGAACATTCTGTTACAAGGTAATGCCCTTCGGATTGAAGAATGCGGGAGCAACGTATCAAAGAGCTATGGTGACTTTGTTTCACGACATGATGCACAAGGAGATCGAAGTCTATGTTGACGATATGATCGCGAAGTCTAGAACGGAAGAAGAACATGTTCAGGTCTTGAAAAGGTTATTTTGAGATTAAAGAAATTTCAGCTCAAGCTTAACCCGGCCAAATGCACGTTTGGAGCCAGATCAGGGAAGTTATTAGGCTTCATAGTTAGCAAAAAGGGGATCGAGGTTGACCCAGACAAAGTAAAGGCAATACGAGATTTACCTCCCCCGCGCACTCAGAAGGAGGTTCGAGGTTTCCTAGGGAGGCTGAATTACATTGCTCGGTTCATCTCACAACTGACAGAGAAATGCGATCCAGTATTCCGGCTCTTAAAGAAACATAACCTGGGCGAATGGGATGAAGAGTGTCAGAGGGCTTTCGATAAGATAAAGCAGTACTTGGCTAATACTCCAGTCTTATCACCTTCAAGTCCAGATAGGCCATTGATATTGTATCTAACAGTGTTGGAGAATTGCATGGGATGCGTATTGGGCCAACATGATGAGACGGGAAAGAAAGAAAGGGCAATATACTATCTCAGTAAGAAATTTACCGGTTGCGAAATGAGGTACTCATCAATTGAGAAGTTGTGTTGTGTTCTAATCTGGGCAACCCGAAGACTGAGGCAGTATATGTTGTATCACACGACTTGGTTGATTTCAAAGTTAGATCCTTTAAAATATATGATGGAATCGACTGCTTTGAACGGGAGAATGGCTAGATGGCAGATCTTGCTATCAGAATTTGATATAGTATATGTCAGTCAGAAGGCCATAAAGGGAAGTGCAATAGCCGATTTCCTAGCTAGTAGAGCCTTGGAGGACTATGAATCTTTGAATTTCGATTTTCCAAACGAGGACTTGATGTATGTGGCGAATACTGAAGAAAATCCTCAAATGGATCACGTATGGAAGTTAAATTTTGATGGAGCATCAAATGCTACGGGTAATGGAGTTGGGCAGTCTTGGTATCCCCAAGTGGAGATCATTATCCTGTTGCTAGCAAGTTGGACTTCGATTGTACAAATAACATGGCAGAATATGAAGCATGTATTATGGGCATTCGTGCAGCCATTGAACGGAACATCAAAGTACTGAGAGTATACGGGGATTCAGCGTTGGTGATATACCAACTCAAAGGGGAGTGGGAGACTAGAGATCCTAAGCTAATCGGTTATAGAAAACTAGTTCTTGAATTGGCTGAGGAGTTTGACGATATCACCTTCTATTACCTCCCACGGGAGGAAAACCAAATGGCTGATGCATTAGCTACTCTAGCTTCGATGATTCAGGTGAATAGACTTGAGGCAATGAGGCCTGTTCAGATGAGTATCTCTGAGACCCCAGCTAATCGCTGCAATATTGAGGAGGAGGGAAAAGATGATTGTCCTTGGTATCAGAGTATCTTACAATATGTGAAGAATCGGGAATACCCTGATCAAGCGACAGAGAATGACAAAAGAACTCTGAGAAAGATAGCCATTGAATATGTCTTAGATGGAGAAGTGTTATATAAAAGAAGGAAGGATCAAGTACTGTTAAGATGTGTGGATGCTGTGGAAGCCGAGAAAATTTTGGAAGAAGTCCATGAGGGTATTTGTGGGACGCACGCCAGTGGTTTTACGATGGCCAGACAGATCATGAGATTTGGGTACTATTGGCCCACCATGGAAGGAGATTGTATTGATCATGCCAGGAAGTGCCACAAATGCCAAATTTACGAAGACAAAATACACGCGCCTCCTTCACCTCTTCACGTCATGACCTCTCCTTGGCCGTTTTCCATGTGGGGTATGGATGTTATTGGGCCAATATCACCAAAGGCTTCTAATGGGCATCGCTTCATCTTCGTAGTCATTGATTACTTTACCAAGTGGGTGGAAGCTGCTTCATATGCAAATGTCACGAAAGCAGTAGTCAGCAAATTCTTGAAGAAGGAGATCATTTGTCGATATGGAATGCCTGAGAGGATCATATCGACAATGCGATGACTTGAATAATAGCACAATAGCTAAAGTTTGTAGCAAATTTAAAATTAAGCATCATAACTCATCGCCGTATCGTCCCAAAATGAATGGTGCAGTGGAGGCGGCCAATAAAAACATTAAAGGATTGTGGGGAAAATGACTGAACCTACAAAGATTGGCATGAGAAATTATCATTTGCTCTCCTTGCCTACCGAACATCTGTTAGAACTTCTACTGGGGCAACGCCTTTTTCTCTGGTTTATGGAATGGAGGCAGTATTACCCATTAAAGTTGAAATCCCTTCTCTACGGGTGTTATCTGAGCTACAGTTGGATGAAGCCGATTGGATCCAATCTCGGTACGATCAGTTGAACCTAATAGAAGAAAAGAGGCTAAGAGCTATTCACCATGGGCAAATGTACCAGAAACGAATGATGCGAGCCTATAATAAAAAGGTTCGCCCCCGAGAATTTCGTGAAGGGGACTTGGTACTAAAAATATTCTTCCTATGCAAAAAGATTTTAGAGGAAAATGGATGCCAAATTGGGAAGGCCCTTATGTTGTAAAGAAGGCCTTTTCCGGTGGAGCTTTGATCCTATGCGAGATGGATGGCAAAAGTTTACCAAATCCTGTAAACGCAGACTCCGTCAAGAAATACTTCACTTGAAAGAAAGGGAACCAAAGTGAAAACCCGTAAAGGGCGCTTTGCTTCCTAAAAAAAAAAAGGACTTTGGAGAGGCTAAGGTGAAAACCCGTAAAGGGCACTTTGAGACCAAAGAGGCTTGAGTCGAAAACCCGAAAAGGCGACTCAAGTATTGGGCAGGATGGAACATCAGGACTTGAGCGGATCAAATTTTGATCGGGGATATGATGATCTCCTTTACTTGAACCAATAAGAAAGATATGCAACGTCTTGAACATTGACAGAGTATTGCAGATCTCCTGAACACATGTCAAACTAGAAGGGTCTTCGGAAAGTTGTACAGAGAAACTCAAGCCGATAACTGGGCACTAGTTCATTGTATCTTGAAAATATATTTCTTTTATTTTCTTTCTTTCTTCTTTCCTTTTGTGAAAATGCACATTCTCAATCCACTTCTTTGTTACCTTTCTCTCGCCATCTTCGATGTTTTATTTGAGTTATGATCAGAAACGAGCTTTATTCTTATCCATTGTTATGGTCTTTTGCAAACATGTTGCATAGGAATAATGATTAACGAACTAATAAAACTTTCAGGAAAGAAGTTTGCATATTACTCTGAAAAATTTCTAAATAATATAGGGACCTGAAACATGACTATTGTTTAGAAAATACCAAGTTTAAAGGGTGAAATAGCTAGGAAAGAAGAGTCTAAGTTAAAGACTATCCTTTCAGATTTCGTTGTCTAAGCATTGATTGAACAAAATGACAAGCTGTCGTGTTAATTACAAAGCTTAAATGAACAAGCAAGCAATGATCATCAGGCAATAGGAAGAGGTTACCTCGGAGAAGAGAGCCTTCACTTGCGCATAAGACTTGGTACGACACCTGAGAATGGTGTAGAAACCAGAACGGTTCAGATCCTATATCCCCGAATTGTGATAAAAGAGGACAGAGGAAAAGCCACATATTTCTACCCTTAGATTACTGTGAGAGAATGATGTACAAATTTTGGCGTCCAGTGATATACTTTGAGTTTAATGGACAGTCTATGTCTTCAGAAAAATCAGTCAGCGAAGGCTGTGCACATCAGTACAAAACCTTATAAACTTCGAGTGGATAACCTAAGCGAACATTCCGAAAATAAAACGCATCATGCAAACCTATCACATTCTATTAGGAGCATTGTTTCATTTGATCAGTCCTATCATAGCAAATTAGGTCATTAACAGTCTATCCCCGAGAATACAGTGAACAGACCAAAATCAGATCTATCTCCGAATACAGGAGCAGATTAAGATAGTAATCCATTCCTGAGATTACAAGGAGCGGATAAAGGACTTATCCTCTGAAGTTACAGTAGAAAAGATCACATCAGGTCTATCTCCCTGAGTAAGTGGAATAGACCAAAGAATTGGATCTTACTCCCTGAAGTTACAGGGAGCAGATGAAGCCAGAGATCTTATCCCTGATACAGCCGGAGAGATGGACACAGTCCTATCCCGGTTACAGGACGGATTAAAAAAAGGATCTTACCTCTGAGGTACTGCAAGTAGATGCACAGTCTATTCCGAGGCAGGGGCAAGTTGAGGATATGAGTCCGATCTCCCGAAGTTGCAGTGGAGCGGGTCAAAATGATGGACCTTACCCCCTGAAGCTACAATAGAGTGGATTGAAATACAAGTTTTGTCTTTTGAAGTTACAGTGGAGTGGGTCGACGCAACAAGACACAGTGGACTAGAATAAAGTTACTTGAAAAGAAGCGTCAAAGAAGTCAATACTCGGCAAAGACCTGGGCAAAAATTGGTCTTTCTTAGTCTTTGCTCTGTTATCGTTACACGACAACGAGCAAAG